>NW_015386782.1:654956-663894 GCF_001527695.2 Protobothrops mucrosquamatus
GTCGGTCCTCTCGCCTCTCCTGTTCAACATTTATATGAAGCCACTGGGTGAGATCATCCGTGGTTTCAGGGTGGAGTTTCATCAGTACGCAGATGACACCCAGCTGTACATCTCCACCCCGGACCACCCCAACGATGCCGCGGAAGTGATGTCCCGGTGCCTGGAGGCCGTGCGAGTCTGGATGGGGAGGAACAGGCTTATCTCAACCCATCCAAGACCGAGTGGCTGTGGTTTCCGGCGTCACGTCATAGCCAGTTGGTTCCATCTCTGGCTATCGGGGGTGAGTCATTAGCCCCCGCGGAGAGGGCCCGCAACCTGGGCGTCCTCCTGGATGCTCGGCTGTCTTTAGACGATCATGTGACGGCCATGGCCAGGGGGGCTTTTCATCAGGCTCGCCTGATACGCCAGTTGCGCCCCTTTCTGGATCGGGACGCCCTACGCACAGTCACTCAAGCCCTCGTTGTTTCCCGCCTGAACTATTGCAATGCTCTCTACATGGGGCTCCCCTTGAGGTGCACCCGGAGGCTCCAGCTAGTTCAGAATGCGGCTGCGCGGGGGATTTTGGGGGCCTCTAGATGCTCCCATGTAACACCTTTCCTGCGCGAGCTGCACTGGCTGCCGGTGGCCTTCCGGGTGCGCTTCAAGGTGTTAGTAACAACTTTTAAAGCGCTCCATGGCAATGGACCTAGGTATTTGCAAGACCACCTCCTACCAAACACCTCCCTTCGACCAGTCCGCTCCCACAGAGAGGGCCTCCTCAGAGTGCTGTCGGCCAGACAATGCCAGCTGGCAACCCCCAGGGGGAGAGCCTTCTCTGTGGCAGCTCCTGCCCTCTGGAATGACCTACCCCCCGACCTACGTACAGTTGCGGACCTGCGCCTTTTTCGCCGAGCCCTGAAGGCCCATCTATTCCGTGCGGCCGGCCTGGCATAGTTTGATTATGTTTTAGTGGGGGGTTTTGTATGGGGTGTTTTTAGAACAGGCCTGTTATTTAATTTGATTTTAGAACAGAAACTATTTATTTATTATTGTGGTTTTTAGTATCGCCTGTTCACCGCCCTGAGTCCCGTAAGGGAGATAGGGCGATATATAAATTTAATAAATAAATAAAATAAATAAAATTTGGTACCTGTTTTCATGCCTTCCTGCCATTTTTAAAATTTATGTACTGTATTGTACTGTACTGTATTGTACTGTACTGTACTGTACTTTACTGTACTGTACTGTACTGTATTGTATTGTATTGTATTGTATTGTATTGTATTGTATTGTATTGTATTGTATTGTATTGTATAAATTAACCAGGGATAGGGACAATATACACTCTGGGTGCTCACTCACTTCTCTGTTTCTCTGAATTCAGTTCTGCCTATAGCTTTCTCTTTATTGTAAAGATTTCTCAAAAAAATTAGGTACTTCGAATATATTAGAATATTGTTTGAATATGTTTCACATTCTGGCATGATCTACAGAATCAAAAAACTTAATGTAATTGATGAAACAAAAGTAAGTTCTTATACTTTCCATCCTCCATCTTTATGAACTTTTGTCCCTCTGCCCTTTCTGAAATCTGCCTATGCATTTTTTCATTCTATAATATGGAAGAACTAGTAGACTGCAGATTTATTCATCCTAATCTCCAATAGCAATGCATTTTAGGATTTTGCCCTGTTTTTATGCTTTGGCCAGTGAGGGGTCCTTGGTGCTCTCTGAGCTTGCTTGTTTTCTTGCAGATGTTTCATTACCCAAACTAGGTAACATCATCATGATGTTTCTCAGTTCTATTATGATATTTTGTGGCTTCCATACTTTGTTGTTCTGCAAATTGTTTCATTCACACTCACCAGCATGGAATCTTTTGAAGAAAGGCATCAAACATGGTTTAGATCAAATATATTAAAAAGACATTTTACTAATTAAATTTTATTACGTACAGAGGGTTTCAATCACTTAAATCAAAATAAGTTTAAAGAGGAGTAGTTGCTTAAGGGTAATATAGGGGAAACAATTATTTCCATTAGAGAAGAAATTATAGTTCTCTTTCAAATAGATTAACATTCAGTGAATCCCTGCTGCTGAGGCTGTAAGGATCAACAATTTAAATATCAGACCTTCCGTTCCAGTTATTTTTTAAAAAAACAAACTGCACACATCAAACATAAAAATATAGCAGAAAACTGAACATGCAAGACTACAAATTGCCACATGTGTCTGCCATCTATTGGTATGTCCCACGTCCAGTTGCAATGAAAAGTTGTGCAGAAGAATCCATACCAAGGAATAAAATTATGCATGGCACAAAGAAAATGAACATGAATATGTTTTACGTCATCTCTCCAAAGACTAGGATCAAGTGTCATCCAACTGACTTGAAGGAGATTTAGAATAGAGAAAGCAGTTCCTTATCTATAGCATATAATTCATATCTGGAATTGTATTACTACAAGACATGATGATGGCCACTAACTTGCATGGCTTAAAGGGGGATTAGATGAATTCATGGACAATAAAGCTATCAATGCTATTTATCTTGAAGACTTAAGTGGTGCCAGAATGTTTCCAAATGTAACGCCGCTGCTGCGCGAGCTGCACTGGTTGCCAGTGGCCTTCCGGGTGCGCTTTAAGGTGTTAGTTACCACCTTTAAAGCGCTCCATGGCATCGGACCTGGATACCTCCGAGACCGCCTTCTGCCACAGATTCCCTCTCACAGACCGGTACGCTCCCACAGAGCGGGCCTCCTCAGGGTGCCGTCGGCCAAGCANGGCCCACAGTCGGGGATCCCTGGTCTAACAATCCTGGTACCTTCCTTTAAACTTAATCATATACTTTTGTCTCCCTTGAATTATCTTGAGTCTTTTCTTAAGAAATAATATTCAGATATACTCAAAATTCCTTTTTAGAATAAATGTCATAGAAATTGATCAAAATCTTATAGAACAGATTATCAAAAACTTTATCAAACCACATATAGGCTAACTACAAATAACGGCTGCAGAATAAAATTCCCTCAAAAAGAAGTCTGCGGAGCATCACTTCAAAACTTGATATAAATGTAGATTGTTCTCTTTTTCTCTAGCTAACAGGAGCTGCTGCAATATCCAAGCAATCTAAAAACATAAAGCAAAATGATCTGAATTCCAACCCAGTCTAGAACAATTGGGCCACTCTGTCATCTCAGAAAATTACATGTTATTTTCTTAGGTAGTCATGTTGTAAACAGGAAGAAAAATAGATTTGTGTTTGTTTACAAAAAAGAGATATTTTTTTTACAATCTTAACCCGCATTAGAATGACAGCTTCAGGTTCAAAATCAACTTAAGCTAGACTTTCCAAACAGCAAGAATAAGATGTGAGTAAAATTACTTCTGTTTTAAAATAATTTCACAGGCTGTCAATACTAGTCTTCTAGCTGGTGATTGAATTGGACAGTCTTTTTTCAATATAGTGCTTTTATCTCTACCTTCCAAGCTTTTAGAAGAAATCAAGTAGAATGCAATACTTTATTTGGCCAAGTGCAATTAGACACACAAAGAATTTGTCTCCAGTACAGAATAATCATAATAATGATACCAAAACGAGGAAGTTGTAGAAAAGATTAAAAGGATAATAATAATATTACAGCCATACTACATGAGTGATATGCTTAGACATAAGACAGTACTGTGGGAATTAGATGTTCAGCAGAGTGATGGCACAAGGGAAAAAACTGTCTCTGTATCTAATTGTTTTGACATGCAATGCCCTGTAGCAGCATCCTGAGGGGAGGAGTTGAAACAGTTTACGTCCAGAATGTGAGTGGTCTGTAGATATTTTCTCGGCCTTTCTTCTGCTCCATGCAATATACAGTACAAGTCCTCTATGAAAGACAGGCAGGTTGCAATTGTTTTTCCTGCAGTCCTAACCATCCATTAAAGTCTGTACCTGTCCTGTTTGGTTTTGTACCAAACCAGACAGTTATAGAAGTACAAGTGACAGACTCAATCATTCCTCTGTAGAACTGTATCAATAGCTCTCAGGGCAGTCTGAACTTTCTGAGTTGATGTAGGAAGAACATTCTTTGTTGTGCCTTTTTAATGATGCCTCTAACATTAGATGTCCATTTCAAATTTTGGGAGATTATAGAACTCAAAAACTTTGAGGACTCTACTGTTAATACTGTGCTGTCGAATATAGTAAGAGGACTCTGATGGAGTCCCATGCAGAACAGTTGAAGCCATTGAAGCAGTTGCTTAGAAAGGCATGTATGATTACTGTGGCTTTGTAAATTGGGAAGAAGATGGTGGACACATTTCCTGCATTTCATTATATGAAACAAGTGAATTTCATCACTATAATATTTATAAGCTCTGTCCCTGCCACTACCCTACAACATGTACACACATCCACATACACACATCTGTGAATTTGCTTGGGGTCTTTTCTAAATGCGCAGAAAGGTGGATACTCCTCCAAAGCAAAAGTTAAAATATGTACCAGATACAAATCAAAGGTCCACCAGCACCCCTCTCAATTCCCTTTTCCCTGATTTTTTTTCTTGATTTATTTAAAGCAGCTCTGGGAGTTGCAATCCCAAAGTAAATAAAGCTTGGGAGCTATGGTTCCCACCCCACCCCAAACATATTAAGCAAAACATGTAAATGTACCCCATGAAACTGAGTAAGGTACAGAATCAAAACTCAGAAAAACTACCCAGGAACAGATCTCTAATCCTCAGACCAGAAATACATTAAAACATACAATATTCTCTCTCTCTCTCTCTCTCTCTCTCTCTCTCTCTCTCTCTCTCTCTCTCTCTCTCTCTCTCCAGGACAGAGAGAGAGAGAGAAGGATTTAGCTAAATGTTTTGCTTTTATTTCATGTATTAAAACAGTTTTTTGATCCAGGCCTATAAGGGTGACAGAGTTGTTTGGAGGGAGGCGGGAAACCTCCCTTGACAACCTCAGACAATAACAATTGCCTTCCTTGTTGCGCCATCTGTTCTTGCTGTGGCCTCATCCCTGCTTCATGCTATCAGCCTAGCTTGAGACCAGCACTGATCCTATTCAGGGGCCTAATCAAGCTGGAAGCAACATTAACATGTGAAAAGGGAGGGGGGAAGTATATACAAGCCCTCCAATAGAATACCCGTCAAAATTGACTTCGGTGCTATTTAGTCGTAACTAATGCATCTTCCAGCAAAGGGGGCACATTAACACCTAATTAACTATCTCTGAGATGCCAACTTGCCAGCCAGCATCAGAGAACCCCTGCAGAAAAAAAAATGATCTTTCTGGGCAGCTATTCCATCTCAGGACTGAGCCAGGCAATGTGCCTTGTGTCTCCCATTTTGTAACAGTGCATAAGTCTTAGTACAACCTTCAAATCACAACCAGGGGGCATGCAACTGGAAACTTTCCCAGGCAAGTCTCTGGTGGAGTCCCATTCAGAGCAGTTGAAGCAGTTGCTTAGAAAGGAATGTATGATTACTGTGGCCTTGTGAATTGGGAAGAAGATGGTGGACACATTTGCTGCATAATGGTTCTGGATATTTTCTCTCTCTTTACTATGCATTTTATATTTATTTCCCTTGATAAAGAGCTCACAGTTTGCTGTGTCCTTGATAAGTATTTCAAGGTACTGTTCTTTACTGTAATTAAAACATAGTTTTTGTATGCAAGTAAATAAGGAACACCATTTGTTTGATGAAACTAATTAAAGCTGCTACTTTAGGGGTGGGTGAGGTGGAATTTTAGGGGGTTTTATGTAGTAGATTTTTAAATGTTGTAAGCCACTTGGAGTCATCTATGTGTGAGTTGGATGGCTATATAAACTTGTTTAATAAATAAATAATAAGGTACAACTTATTTTGTCTCAGGAATCCCTTTACCTCTCACATTCTCAGAGATCTACACTTCTAGGGTGTCAACTTCTGAAATGAACCTGGCTGAAATGAACATCCCCAAAAGCCTAGAGAGCCTCCAGGTGCTAGAGTAGAAAATTAGCAAAACACTAATGTGTATTTATACTTATTATTTTCCAGGAACTTCTTTTTCCCTAGGGGAGTCCAATTATCAACTTCTGAAATGAATCTGGCTGAAGCCATTTTTTTCGCTCTCAGTTGCCACACAGGTTGGGGGGGGAAAGGGGAAGAAATCAAAAGCATTGTTAGACTAAACATGGAGCGGTCCCATGGGAACCAAGGTCATTCCCATAAGTGCTGGAAGATGGAGAAGGATGGTCATGGAGCCCGCCAATTGCCCTCATTGGGTAGAGTGATCAACAGTATAGTGGAAGGAAGGGAATTGTTATATTTAGTTACTTTGAATCCCTGGGGGAATTTTAGAGTTGGTTTCACTTTTGACCGTGCCAATATTATGCATCCAATAAACATGTTCTTTGAGGAAACTTCAAGCCTCTGAGTTCTGATTTGTTTGGTTCCATTAGTTGGAACCTTGACATTGAGCTTTGCCAATTTCTTATTGTATCAATCTGACCAAACCACTTACTGAACTTATCAAAAAAGAAGATTCTACGCCATTCTATATACAATCTATCAAGACTCCCGATGATTAAAAAGTGACTTTAACTAAACCATATACAATTTCAAAAGTAACAGGAATGGAAGCGCAAATACAATTTATTGAGAACTATGACAATTTTGATAACCAACTACTAACCACAAAATTGGACATAATTGTGTGTCTTACTCAGCAGAATCAAATGTCGAGAGTTGAATTTTTAAAGCAACAAGAGATCAATTACAAAGGAGTCAGGTTCCTAAAACAGAGGATGGGATTCCACGAGGAATAAAGAGAGATTTATTTGTTGATATAGAGGCTCTGTTATGGAAACCTGCTTGGCACAAAAAGAAAGCTAGAATAAGACTTAAGAGTGTGACCTAAAATTGTATGTAATAGGTTAAAAAGGCTTTTTAGACACAGATTGACTTAAGGTTTAAGATTTAGAATTATAAGTGGGAAGAAAATTTTTGGTTAGTAGAATATATATCTGAGATATAGACTGTATTTTTTGAATTAATGTGTCTACTTTATGTATGATAATTATTTTGTATTGGATGGAGAATAAGAAAACGGATTGTATTAATAGAAGATATGGTATTTGTAAATGAGGAGATATTAGAACAAGAATAGAATATGTTTAGGAAATATAGGAATGTAATTGTGGGAATAATATGCTTTTTCTTTTTCTCTTTCTTTTTAGATATTATTATTATTATTATGTTATGAATAGAGGGAAATTATGGATACCCAAAGTTTAAATAATAAGTTTAAATGGCTAATTGAAATATGGTAATTGGAATTTTGTAAAGCTTAAATACAGGATTGGGATTTTTACAATTAATGGCTTTTTATAAATTTTATTGATTGATGGATTTGTACTAGAAATATATTAATCTGAATATGTTACATGATTGGTGGGAACTAGAGAGGGAATTTTTAATGAGTTAATTTGAATTATACATGAATGTGTTGGTTTTTGGATAATTGACTACCCTATCACCACGCTGTTTCCTAAGCACTTTCTTGTAAAAACTGAAAAACTTAATAAAACTTGTATTTTAAAAAAAGGTGGCATTCCAAAGTTCAACAAATCTTCACTTCTCGGTCCATCCTTCTTTGTGCAGGTTCTGCCACTTTTCTGCAAAAGCCAAGACCCTGGAAGCAGCTTTCACAGTCTAGTCCAGACAATCTCCTTCCCTGTCAATTTTTTTTCTTGTGAAAAAAAGACACTTATGCATATACATTTTTTTAAAAAAATGATAAAAGAGTTTGATTATTGGATATTTAATATCTCTTGGGTGTGTCTCAATTTCTCACAGAAGGAACTACAGCTGCTGAACTTGGTAAGGATTAGGGATCCCAGGGGTTTGTGGAAACATTACATAAAAGTTGCCTTAGAGTTAGTTCAGTCTGTGAGGTCCTTGGTAGTCTCTGAGCTTCATTGTTTTCTCACAGAAGTTTCACTACCAAAATAGGTAACATCATCAGTGCAAACAGGAAACAGGGTTTGCTCTCATTAATGAAGTGCAGATGCAGAGTGGGTATTTATCACTGCGTGAAATTAACAAGGAATTTTTAATCAACAAGGAGACCTTTCATATCTGGCACCATTTCCTGGAGAATGCTTGCTATCTCATAGAAGTTAGAACATATCACAAATAACCTAGAACATCTTCAGATGTTTATGAAATGTCTCAAGACATAATGTGATACAGATATAATGTTTTGACTTTCAAATATATTCCAAGAATAAACAAATCAATTATAACTTCATGCAGTGAAGGGGGGGAGAGTTGTAGTTATTTAAAAAATAGTTTGAAAATTGTTGTTGTTAATTGCGAAGTCGAGTCCGACCCATCGCGACCCCATGGACAACGTTCCTCCAGATCTTCCTGTCCTCTACCATCTTCTGGAGTCCATTTAAGTTCACGCCTACTGCTTCAGTGACTCCATCCAGCCACCTCATTCTCTGTCGTCCCCTTCTTCTACTGCCCTCAATCTTTCCCAGCATTAGGCCCTTCTCCAGTGAGTCCTTCCTTCTCATTAGGTGGCCAAAGTATTTGAGTTTCAACTTCAGGATCTGGCCTTCTAAAGAGCAGTCGGGGTTGATCTCTTCTAGGACTGACTGGTTTGAACGCCTTGCAGTCCAAGGGACTCGCAGGAGTCTTCTCCAGTACCATAGTTCAAAGGCCTCAATTCTTTGTCGCTCAGCCTTTCTTATGGTCCAACTTTCACATACATACATTGCAACTGGGAAAACCATGGCCTTGACTATACGCACTTTTGTTGGCAGGGTGATGTCTCTGCTTTTTAGTATGCTGTCTAGATTTGCCATAGCTTTCCTCCCCAGGAGCAAGCGTCTTTTAATTTCTTGGCTGCAGTCCCCATCTGAGGTGATCTTGGAGCCCAGGAAAATAAAATCTGTCACTACCTCCAT
>NW_015386782.1:663930-678006 GCF_001527695.2 Protobothrops mucrosquamatus
ATGCCATGATTTTGGTTTTCTTAATGTTGAGTTTCAAGCCAACTTTTGCGCTCTCCTTCTTCACCCGCATCAAGAGGCTCTTTAGTTCCTCTTCACTTTCTGCCATTAGAGTGATATCATCTGCATATTTTAGGTTGTTGATATTTCTCCCGGCAATCTTAATTCCAACTTTTGATTCATCTAGCCCTGCCTTTCTCATGATGTGCTCTGCATATAAGTTAAATAGGCAGGGTGACAGTATACAGCCTTGCCGGATTCCTTTCCCAATTTTGAACCAATCAATGGTTCCGTGTCTAGTTCTCACTGTTGCTTCTTGACCCGCATATAGATTTCTCAAGAGACAAATAAGATCGTCTGGTACTCCCATCTCTTTAAGAACTTGCCACAATTTGTTGTGATCCACACAATCAAAAGCTTTAGCATAGTCAATGAAGCAGAAGTAGATGTTTTTCTGGAACTCCCTAGCTTTCTCCATGATCCAGCGTATGTTGGCAATTTGATCTCTAGTTCCTCTGCCTCTTCGAAATCCTGCCTGTACTTCTAGTAGTTCTCAATCCACATACTGCTGGAGTCTAGCTTGTAAGATTTTAAGCATAACTTTACTAGCATGTGAAATGAATGCAATGGTGCGATAGTTTGAACATTCTTTAGCATTGCCTTTCTTTGGAATTGGAATGTAAACTGACCTTTTCCAATCCTGTGGCCACTGTTGAGTTTTCCAAATTAATATAATATAATAATAGAAGCAAATAACTAGGGCTATTTCTAGATTGTTTTGGTTGATCTTATCCTGGGACTTCTTAAGGATCTCAGTAATCCAAGAGCATGCTATTCTCCTCTAGAATATTTCATTTCATGTATGGAAATTTATGGAAATTTATTCATTTCATGTATGGAAATTTATGATTTATGGAAAATCATTAATGTTGATGAACAGAGTTATTAATGTGGAAATGCTAGCATTTCCATTATTCTTACTGCTCTTTTTTCTAAGTCTCTTGGAACCTTCTATACTTGCTTATAAATTCTATATCCTATATAAAAATCCTAATCATAAAATACAATGAGATAAAAAATATACCATTGGATAGAATAAACCTATCAACAACATAATCCCAGGATTAAAAAAATTTAGAACCAATCATCCTGTTCACATATTATGGACAGTCCAGAAGTCCTTTTTCCCAGTTAACTCACTCATATTTTCCCCACAACACATAATCTAGGACAATTAGATTATCATATGCAAAGTAAGTTGGATTAGAGTCTTCAAAAATACCAAATAGCTCTACAAAGAGTTTCACAGAATTTTCCAACTTCTATATCCTAATGCACCTAATCACATATCATTCAGGAAGATTCCTTCGTCTTCAAGAACAACCTGAACATGGGACCATATTGAGTAAAAGAGAAGCAGCAATGTTCTACCATTTGAAAGGAATTCTATAATGTTGTCTCCAGATCCTGTCTTAATTGTTTTTTTTTATTTTTTACAAAACAAGTCAATTAATAATTCACCTCTTTTTCAATTTGCTTTGGGCCATCTGATAAGTTTGAAAAGCAATGCCAATTGTAACCTTAGCTTTGATGAGTTCTCCAACATTTCAGCAATGATGGTACAATAGCATTTATTGTATGATCACTCATCACCAGACCTTGCTTCCTACCATGGAAAGCAACAACGTTTCACAAGCTTATCACAGAAATACCTGGTGCTTAAACTCTTTGATTACCACATAGAGATAAATCTGACATTTGTTCTGGACCAATAACACAGCAAAGCAACCAAACATGGGCTGATAATGACATTTTCTATTTTAATGAGTAAGACAAATATCTGCATTCCATATAAACAAATCTGCTTTCTGAATGAAACATCACACTTCCAATGATTCATGGATTTCACATCAACAGGGCTGAAAATGATTTGTGAGCAACTGAGAATAAAAGCTTCTTTAATTAAAATGATCTGTTCCCTGACTTACTGCACCAATTGAGTCAAAACATAGCAATATGTTAGCAAGCAATGGGGAAAAAAGAATAAAGATTGGAATTTAATCTAAAATTTTATTTTGCCATGTAATAAAGTCAGCGTTCATAGTTACGTTACAGAGTTAATGGGCTGCTTTATGAAGTGGGAAAAGAGAATATTTAAAAAGTGGAGATATCAGAAAGACAAGATTGATTCCTTCTAAGAAAATACTTCTGGATGCAGGAACGCAAATATGTTTTAATTTGTTAAAGAAGAAACTTTTATGGAGCCAATGAAAACTTTGTTTAAAATAAAGCTTTTCACTCGGGATGACCTCAAAAAATGGACTGTTTGAAAGCTGATAATATTCTTAAAGAAAGCTTCAGTGGAAAGAGATATTTAAGAAAGTAAGTGCCCTCTATTGCCCACTTCTCATTCTCCTGGTTGGGTTTCAATGAGAGTAGGATTTTTCCCACTTGTTCAGAAATAAATCCAGCATAGGTAAAAGTTTGACCAGGAGATTGGTAAAATTGTTGTTTCATTCATTCATTAATACATACATACATACATACACACATACATTCACTCACTCACTCACTCACTCACTCACTCACTCACTCATTTAGGATGCTGCCTGATTCCAACTGACCCTGATTGTACATTATAATAATTTTCTGTTCAGAAAGAAATCTTTAAAAGCTTTCTAAATCAAACAGCATTCCTGGCAAGAAACACACCTTTGGATGCTCTATATTCTAACCAGGTTCTAATAGCAACTGCAGATTTTCTAAAATTTCCATCCTTCAAAAATATACGGGATTTCTGTAAAACTTAATTAACATTTTCAGTGCTTTAGGGTTCAACATTTTGTGATAATCCATAATGAAAAGGAAATGGCAAATGTGGTGCTTGATGCAATACTGTATTGAAAAAGTAAAATAAAAAAACCATTAACAATTGACATCAAAATATTCAGCTTGTGGTTAGTAGTATTCTACCCTTTGCAAGTATGGATTATGTAACTATTGAGTTTCATATCATATGGGTCTACAGTATTGCAGCTGCAATGTCACTTTAGTCACCTCACTTTTTATTTCACTGGTGTATTTCACTTGAGATACCAGCATGCTTGTACAAATGATATGTGAGAAATCAATGTATCTACTTGAAGACTAATATTTTCCAGGTCAGGTACAGCAGACAGCTGGATGAGTTGTTCCTTTTGCTGAATACCAGTGAAAAAGTTGGTTTACCCTAACCGTAGAACATTTTGCTGATATCTAATCTCAGGAAAATGTGTTGCATTTGAAATATGATTTCATATATAGTTCTCATTGATCACCTTTAGAAGCAAATGAACTATAAATCTGGATGCTGCAGGAAACCTAGTTAACTTTCCATTTCTTTATCAATCATAGGGTAGAGTGCATGGTCAAGGCAGCCATCTTATCTTGTTGACATCCTCCTGCAAACATCCCTGCATTTGATTAAGCCTACATTAAAGAATAAGAAGGAAATGGAACAACAAAAAGAGGTAGATGAACCCCCTTTCCTTCCCCTTTGCACATTTGACTCTTCTCCCTTTATTGTTTGTTTGTTTGTTTGTTTATGCCTTTGAGTCATTGCCTCAGGGTTCAAATCTTTCTCCCTTCCTATTTAACATCTATATGAAGCTATTAGGAGAAGTAATCTGCCAGCAAGAGGCTCAGTATCAATACAGTCATGATACCTGTTATGTCCTGGGCCTGCTGAATTGCTCAGCAGGCTCAGGAAGGCTGCAGAGAGTACCAGGCAGACCACATGGTTGCCCGGGACCAGACAGGCTGTCACCAGCCTTGCGTGCATGCGCAAGGCACGAAACCAGCCTTGCATTGATTGGTTGACGCTGTCCTTGCAAGGAGACTATAAAAGGCCGCCGCACCATTTTGTTTACTGTTCTGTTCTGTTGCTGACTTGCAATAAAGAAGACTTGCTTTTGTGGTACTCGCTTCGTCTAAATGCCTTGGACTCACAAACAGAACAATACCAATATACATCTCTACTCCATGCTGGTAGAGATACTGTTCAGTGTCTAGAGACTGTAAGGGCCTGGATGGAGAGAAAATGGCTGTAACTCAACCCTAGCAAGATAGAGAGGTTGTGGGATTTGTCCCCACCCCAGAGTCAGGAAATTTGACATTTCTGACTCTGAATGGAATAACACACACACCCATACAAAGTAGAGTGCAATTTTGGGGTTTTCTTAAATTCACAGCTCCTGCAGAAAGAGCAAATGGCAGCCATGGCCAAAGGGGCCTTTGTACAAATCCATCTTAGGTATCAATTGCATCAATTCCTGGACCCGGAGGCCTTAGTCACAGTCACCGATGCCTTAGTCACCTCCCATTTGGATTATTGCAACATGACCTCATGGGGCTATCTTTGAAGACAATCCAGAAGCAGCAAGTAGTTCAGAATGCAGTGGCATATGCAGTTTTGGGTGCTTTGTGGTTGTGATGGTCTCACACATACAAGCTTGGATGAGGAGGAAGAGCTCGCTCCAAACTAGGAGTGGAGAGGCCAGGCTCAGTGGAAAGGTCACCGGAGGAGTGAATGGACAAAAAGCCAGATAATAGAGGAAAAGGAGAGGTGCAACTGCAGCTGAAACCCCGTTGGAAGAGCAAGGGGACAAGGTGCACAGCTGCAGCTGGCCAGCAGGGATGAGGAGGAATTACCTTCTCCATCTGATTCATGAAAGCACAGGGCTGAGAGGAGGCAGGCAAAAGGAGATCAGCAAGGCTACTCACGATTCATCAGCTTTACCCCTCCTGATGAGTTGCACTGGTCAGTGGCTATTTACACATGGAGAACACCGTGGGAACAATTCATCAGTTTCTTGCCATGCATTCATTCAGCCATCATGATTCTTGCTGTGAACTTAAATCTTGATTCTGCTACTAGACGGATATTGCTTTTCGGACTTTGGACTTGCTTCTTGGACCTTGAACTTGGATATTGGTTTTGGTGATTTGTGCTTGGACTTGTCTTTTGGATTGTGAACCTAGTGAGGGGACTTTAAGAACTTGTTCTGTGTTTCCGGAAGGAAAAATTGGACATTGGGTTTTGCACTAATTCCTGTGTGGGAGTGAATCCTGGGGAATACTATTTGGAGTTGATGAAGCTCCAATAAAGACTTCAATCCTTGGGGTGTGTGCATGTGTGGAGCAGGACAGTACAATGGCTCCCCTGAGTAACACCAGTGCTGTATAAGTTGCACTAGCTTCCATTGCTTCTGGATGCAATTCAAGGTGCCTGTTATCAGGTTTAAAGCCCTACATGGCACAGAACCAGGTTGCTATCAGGATTGTCTCTCCTTGAATGTATCTACCTCTCCTACTAGGGTAAAGGGTGGCTGTGCTCCACATCCTCAGAGGCAGGGCTTTTTGGTGGCCACCCAGCCCTTTGTAACAGCTTCCCATCTGAGATCTTAGCAATCCCTATCCTTTTAGCATTCTGGGGGATATAAAGACTTGTCTTTTCCCCTAAGCAATGGATTAGAATGGCGGTTGAGGTGCTAAAATGATTGGTCTGGCATTGGGGAGGAGAGTACTTTTGTTTTTAAGCTATATTTTTATGGATTTTATGGAAAGTCATCATATGACATAGGCAGTCATTTAAGTCCTATAAATAAATGTGAGTTGACCTGGCGTAGAAAACTGTGCCTTCCACAGCTCTTATTTTATAAAATCAAGCTCTTATTTTAAAGACGCCTTGAAAAAAAAATCAAGGGCAGATGATCTCACAGCTCCAAAAAGGATTAAATTCTTTCTTTCCTCTGTTGCCCCAGAGCAGTGCTGATAATTACTTACATGACAACATTATCATTGGAAGCCTTCAAGAAGAGGCTGGACAGCCATCTGTTTCAGATGCTTTAGCTTTGCATTTCCCGCATGAAGCCAAGGGTTGAACTAGATGACATCCCAAACAAATATCTTACTGACATATTGTTGGTTCTTGAAAACAAATCTATGGGCAACAGTTGGACAAGTGACAATGGGAATTAAATAGCTTTCATGTACCTTTGGAGAAAATGATCTGTAAAATTGAACAGGTAACAGTTGAAAAAAATTAAGCAGTATCAGTTTACCATGAATCTCTATTGAGAAGGAGTGGATCCTAAGTTATTTAAGTGGATTGTAAGTTATTTCTGTTTGAAATGGAGATGACAGGCTAGGTTTATGAAGGATCATTCCCATCTACTAAAATCTATATAGACGGCAGAAACATCTGGATCTTTATTACATTGGCAAAATGACAAAGGAAATTCAACATAAATTAGTATTTAAAAAAAAACCTTGATTTCACAGATAATGGATACAGCCAGGAAATAGGTGTAAGGCAGAAATAATAAAGAAAATTGTTTTTTTTTTAACCTGTCTAGAGCTATAGGCATAAAATTTCAATAAAATAATCAGATTATATTTAAAGAAACATATATGACTGCATTGTTGACAACTGGTTTATCTTCCATATTTGCTTATTTCAGAAACTAGAAGTTTGTATCCTCTGTGTGTATATTTATAGATATAAATATATTTTTACTCCTGAACTTGCAAATGAATGTCAGTTTGTTTAGAGGAAAACACAATGATACTTTTTCAAACATTTATGCAAAAATAGACACGATGGTGGTGATATATATAATATAGATATATTATTCAGTTTAGGCACCTATCATTTTCTGACCAACTGCAGAATTAAAATGCTTGTTTTCTTGTTTGCAGCTGAAACCGATTCAGAGGCAGACCTGTAAGCTGCATAAGCAGATCATACATCAGAGGGGCTGAAGCTCAGAATCAAAGAAATTGGAATGGGGAAGTCAATCTTGACTTGCATTCCTGGAGTTTTGCTTGGAGAAATGGAAGAAGCCTGCAGTGGAGAGATTCTGACATTTTGATAAGGACAGGTTTGATCTAAATGCTATGAACGTTTGATTGCAGGTATACCACCATATAAAATGCAAAAAAAAAATGTCGTTTGTGCTCTGGTATGTTCTAATCAGTGGTGGAATGCAGCCGGTTCGCACCACTTCGGCAATTAATTTTTTGCTGCCCAGGCCCAGAATGGACTTCCGGAAGTGGCATGCACACAGAGAACCGGTTGTTCACATATTTGAATCCCACCACTGGCTCTAATCCTTATGGCTTCCCACCAGTGACTAACTAAAAACTAAACAAAAAAAGATGTATGCAGCAAACTGGACCTTTGTCTTTGGTAAGGCACAACAGAAGAGGAAAATTGCAAAAACTAGTCAAACAACTATTGCAAAGCCAGCCCTAGTTCAAGATAGCAATGAATCACAAACCAGTCAGGGAGGTGCCCAGTTTTTCCTTATTAGTAAAAATAATTCCACCAAGTTTCTCAATTTATTCATTGTTTTAGGACTCATGAAGGTGTTTATCTGCTTCCCTCATCATTATTTTTGGAATTATTTTTGGACCAGAGGACCTATTGCCCCTTTCTCAACAGGAAAGAATATTGCAAACACCATTCATTTTCATTTATTAAGATGGTGTCAGCGCACCATTGAGGCTTCCGTATCAATCAGAGGTGGGGAACTATGGCCGCTTTATGACTTGTGGACTTCAATTCCCAGAATTCCTGAGCCAGCTATTCTATGCTGGCTCAGAAATCCTGGGAACTGAAATCCACAGGTCATAAAAGGGCCATAGTTCTCCATCCCTGTTATAGAGACATACTAAAGAATGTCCTTTATCCCTTCTTCATTTTCATTAAAAATAACCTTAAAAATAGAAATTATATGGTAATAAAGTGGATGCCAACATGTTTCAGACATAAATGAACTTTCTCTGGCTGCCTGAACATTTCTCAAAGCCCACCTTTTGCTTTCAAATGAATGAGTGGAAAAAACACATACACACACACCAATACACATAGCCGCCCTTTAGATTGCCAAGATCAATGCAGAAACATGCTTCTGCAGCCACTAGATTATATCTAAGGCTGGAACACCGATTTTTATCAAGAGGTTCCCATGATTTCCACCTTGCGGGTGTTTAAAGTAAGGTTTCAGACTAATATTAATGCATAACCCAGCAACCTGCTGTCTTCAGAGAATATTGAAAATATTTCTTCTAGAAAACAAAACCAGTTTTGTTTCCTCTGTTCATCAGCTATGCATGTAGCTATTTAATAACCCCATTATTGTGTGTTAATTAAACTTAAATTGGTTCTTAAGTTCCACTTACAGNTGAAAGCTGATAATATTCTTAAAGAAAGCTTCAGTGGAAAGAGATATTTAAGAAAGTAAGTGCCCTCTATTGCCCACTTCTCATTCTCCTGGTTGGGTTTCAATGAGAGTAGGATTTTTCCCACTTGTTCAGAAATAAATCCAGCATAGGTAAAAGTTTGACCAGGAGATTGGTAAAATTGTTGTTTCATTCATTCATTCATTAATTCATACATACATACATACATACATACATACATACATACATACATACAAACATACATTCACTCACTCACTCACTCACTCACTCACTCACTCACTCACTCACTCACTCATTTAGGATGCTGCCTGATTCCAACTGACCCTGATTGTACATTATAATAATTTTCTGTTCAGAAAGAAATCTTTAAAAGCTTTCTAAATCAAACAGCATTCCTGGCAAGAAACACACCTTTGGATGCTCTATATTCTAACCAGGTTCTAATAGCAACTGCAGATTTTCTAAAATTTCCATCCTTCAAAAATATACGGGATTTCTGTAAAACTTAATTAACATTTTCAGTGCTTTAGGCTTCAACATTTTGTGATAATCCATAATGAAAAGGAAATGGCAAATGTGGTGCTTGATGCAATACTGTATTGAAAAAGTAAAATAAAAAAACCATTAACAATTGACATCAAAATATTCAGCTTGTGGTTAGTAGTATTCTACCCTTTGCAAGTATGGATTATGTAACTATTGAGTTTCATATCATATGGGTCTACAGTATTGCAGCTGCAATGTCACTTTAGTCACCTCACTTTTTATTTCACTGGTGTATTTCACTTGAGATACCAGCATGCTTGTACAAATGATATGTGAGAAATCAATGTATCTACTTGAAGACTAATATTTTCCAGGTCAGGTACAGCAGACAGCTGGATGAGTTGTTCCTTTTGCTGAATACCAGTGAAAAAGTTGGTTTACCCTAACCGTAGAACATTTTGCAGATATCTAATCTCAGGAAAATGTGTTGCATTTGAAATATGATTTCATATATAGTTCTCATTGATCACCTTTAGAAGCAAATGAACTATAAATCTGGATGCTGCAGGAAACCTAGTTAACTTTCCATTTCTTTATCAATCATAGGGTAGAGTGCATGGTCAAGGCAGCCATCTTATCTTGTTGACATCCTCCTGCAAACATCCCTGCATTTGATTAAGCCTACATTAAAGAATAAGAAGGAAATGGAACGACAAAAAGAGGTAGATGAACCCCCTTTCCTTCCCCTTTGCACATTTGACTCTTCTTCCTTTATTGTTTGTTTGTTTGTTTGTTTATGCCTTTGAGTCATTGCCTCAGGGTTCAAATCTTTCTCCCTTCCTATTTAACATCTATATGAAGCTATTAGGAGAAGTAATCTGCCAGCAAGAGGCTCAGTATCAATACAGTCATGATACCTGTTATGTCCTGGCCCTGCTGAATTGCTCAGCAGGCTCAGGAAGGCTGCAGAGAGTCCCAGGCAGACCACATGGTTGCCCGGGACCAGACAGGCTGTCACCAGCCTTGCGCGCATGCACAAGGCACGAAACCAGCCTTGCATTGATTGGTTGACGCTGTCCTTGCAAGGAGACTATAAAAGGCCGCCGCACCATTTTGTTTACTGTTCTGTTCTGTTGCTGACTTGCAATAAAGAAGACTTGCTTTTGTGGTACTCGCTTCATCTAAATGCCTTGGACTTGCGAACAGAACAATACCAATATACATCTCTACTCCATGCTGGTAGAGATGCTGTTCAGTGTCTAGAGACTGTAAGGGCCTGGATGGAGAGAAAATGGCTGTAACTCAACCCTCGCAAGATAGAGTGGTTGTGGGATTTGTCCCCACCCCAGAGTCAGGAAATTTGACATTTCTGACTCTGAATGGAATAACACACACACCCATACAAAGTAGAGTGCAATTTTGGGGTTTTCTTAGATTCACAGCTCCTGCAGAAAGAGCAAATGGCAGCCATGGCCAAAGGGGCCTTTATACAAATCCATCTTAGGTATCAATTGCATCAATTCCTGGACCCGGAGGCCTTAGTCACAGTCACTGATGCCTTAGTCACCTCCCATTTGGATTATTGCAACATGACCTACATGGGGCTATCTTTGAAGACAATCCAGAAGCAGCAAGTAGTTCAGAATGCAGTGGCATATGCAGTTTTGGGTGCTTTGTGGTTGTGATGGTCTCACAGATACAAGCTTGGATGAAGAGGAAGAGCTTGCTCCAAACTAGGAGTGGAGAGGCCAGGCTCAGTGGAAAGGTCACCGGAGGAGTGAATGGACAAAAAGCCGGATAATAGAGGAAAAGGAGAGGTGCAACTGCAGCTGAAACCCCGCTGGAAGAGCAAGGGGACAAGGTGCACAACTGCAGCTGGCCAGAAGGGATGAGGAGGAATTACCTTCTCCATCTGATTCATGAAAGCACAGGGCTGAGAGGAGGCAGGCAAAAGGAGATCAGCAAGGTTACTCACGATTCATCAGCTTTACCCCTCCTGATGAGTTGCACTGTGGCTATTTACACATGGAGCGCACCGTGGGAACAATTCATCAGTTTCTTGCCATGCATTCATTCAGCCATCATGATTCTTGCTGTGAACTTAAATCTTGATTCTGCTACTGGACGGATATTGCTTTTCGGACTTTGGACTTGCTTCTTGGACCTTGAACTTGGATATTGGTTTTGGTGATTTGTGCTTGAACTTGTCTTTTGGATTGTGAACCTAGTGAGGGGACTTTAAGAACTTGTTCTGTGTTTCCGGAAGGAAAAATTGGACATTGGGTTTTGCACTAATTCCTGTGTGGGAGTGAATCCTGGGGAATACTATTTGGAGTTGATGAAGCTCCAATAAAGACTTCAATCCTTGGGGGGGGGGTTGCATGTGTGGAGCAGGACAGGACAATGGCTCCCCTGAGTAACACCAGTGCTGTATAAGTTGCACTAGCTTCCATTGCTTCTGGATGCAATTCAAGGTGCCTGTTATCAGGTTTAAAGCCCTACATGGCACAGAACCAGGTTGCTATCAGGATTGTCTCTCCCTGAATGTATCTACCTCTCCTACTAGGTTAAAGGGTGGCTGTGCTCCACATCCCCTCCTTTAAATGTTGGCATCTCTTGGGGCCTCAGAGGCAGGGCTTTTTGGTGGCCACCCAGCCCTTTGTAACAGCTTCCCATCTGAGATCTTAGCAATCCCTATCCTTTTAGCATTCTGGGGGATATAAAGACTTGTCTTTTCCCCTAAGCAATGGATTAGAATGGCGGTTGAGGTGCTAGAATGATTGGTCTGGCATTGGGGGAGGAGAGTACTTTTGTTTTTAAGCTATATTTTTATGGATTTTATGGAAAGTCATCATATGACATAGGCAGTCATTTAAGTCCTATAAATAAATGTGAGTTGACCTGGCTTAGAAAACTGTGCCTTCCACAGCTCTTATTTTATAAAATCAAGCTCTTATTTTAAAGACGCCTTGAAAAAAAAATCAAGGGCAGATGATCTCACAGCTCCAAAAAGGATTAAATTCTTTCTTTCCTCTGTTGCCCCAGAGCAGTGCTGATAATTACTTACATGACAGCATTATCATTGGAAGCCTTCAAGAAGAGGCTGGACAGCCATCTGTTTCAGATGCTTTAGCTTTGCATTTCCCGCATGAAGCCAAGGGTTGAACTAGATGACATCCCAAACAAATATCTTACTGACATATTGTTGGTTCTTGAAAACAAATCTATGGGCAACAGTTGGACAAGTGACAATGGGAATTAAATAGCTTTCATGTACCTTTGGAGAAAATGATCTGTAAAATTGAACAGGTAACAGTTGAAAAAAATTAAGCAGTATCAGTTTACCATGAATCTCTATTGAGAAGGAGTGGATCCTAAGTTATTTAAGTGGATTGTAAGTTATTTCTGTTTGAAATGGAGATGACAGGCTAGGTTTATGAAGGATCATTCCCATCTACTAAAATCTATATAGATGGCAGAAACATCTGGATCTTTATTACATTGGCAAAATGACAAAGGAAATTCAACATAAATTAGTATTTTAAAAAAAACCTTGATTTCACAGATAATGGATACAGCCAGGAAATAGGTGTAAGGCAGAAATAATAAAGAAAATTGTTTTTTTTAACCTGTCTAGAGCTATAGGCATAAAATTTCAATAAAATAATCAGATTATATTTAAAGAAACATATATGACTGCATTGTTGACAACTGGTTTATCTTCCATATTTGCTTATTTCAGAAACTAGAAGTTTGTATCCTCTGTATGTATATTTATAGATATAAATATATTTTTACTCCTGAACTTGCAAATGAATATCAGTTTGTTTAGAGGAAAACACAATGATACTTCTTCAAACATTTATGCAAAAATAGACACGATGGTGGTGATATATATAATATAGATATATTATTCAGTTTAGGCACCTATCATTTTCTGACCAACTGCAGAATTAAAATGCTTGTTTTCTTGTTTGCAGCTGAAACCGATTCAGAGGCAGACCTGTAAGCTGCATAAGCAGATCATACATCAGAGGGGCTGAAGCTCAAAATCAAAGAAATTGGAATGGGGAAGTCAATCTTGACTTGCATTCCTGGAGTTTTGCTTGGAGAAATGGAAGAAGCCTGCAGTGGAGAGATTCTGACATTTTGATAAGGACAGGTTTGATCTAAATGCTATGAACCTTTGATTGCAGGTGTACCACCATATAAAATGCAAAAAAAAAATGTCGTTTGTGCTCTGGTATGTTCTAATCAGTGGTGGAATGCAGCCGGTTCGCACCACTTCGGCAATTAATTTTTTGCTGCCCAGGCCCAGAATGGACTTCCGGAAGTGGCATGCACACAGAGAACCGGTTGTTCACATATTTGAATCCCACCACTGGCTCTAATCCTTATGGCTTCCCACCAGTGACTAACTGAAAACTAAACAAAAAAAGATGTATGCAGCAAACTGGACCTTTGTCTTTGGTAAGGCACAACAGAAGAGGAAAATTGCAAAAACTAGTCAAACAACTATTGCAAAGCCAGCCCTAGTTCAAGATAGCAATGAATCACAAACCAATCAGGGAGGTGCCCAATTTTTCCTTATTAGTAAAAATAATTCCACCAAGTTTCTCAATTTATTCATTGTTTTAGGACTCATGAAGGTGTTTATCTGCTTCCCTCATCATTATTTTTGGAATTATTTTTGGACCAGAGGACTTATTGCCCCTTTCTCAACAGGAAAGAATATTGCAAACACCATTCATTTTCATTTATTAAGATTGTCAGCGCACCATTGAGGCTTCCGTATCAATCAGAGGTGGGGAACTATGGCCCCTTTATGACTTGTGGACTTCAATTCCCAGAATTCCTGAGCCAGCTATTCTATGCTGGCTCAGAAATCCTGGGAACTGAAATCCACAGGTCATAAAAGGGCCATAGTTCTCCACCCCTGTTAAAGAGACATACTAGAGAATGTCCTTTATCTCTTCTTCATTTTCATTAAAAATAACCTTAAAAATAGAAATTATATGGTAATAAAGTGGATGCCAACATGTTTCAGACATAAATGAACTTTCTCTGGCTGCCTGAACATTTCTCAAAGCCCACTTTTTGCTTTCAAATGAATGAGTGGAAAAAACACATACACACACACCAATACAGGCGGTGTTGGGAGGGACCCGTCGCTCCCACGTCACGCCACTTTTGCGCGAGCTGCATTGGCTGCCGGTAGCCTTCCGGGTGCGCTTCAAGGTGTTGACTATTATCTTTAAAGCGCTCCATGGCATCGGACCTGGTTACCTTCGAGACCGCCTCCTGCCACAGACTACCCCCCACCGACCTGTACGCTCTCACAGAGTGGGT
>NW_015386782.1:678142-693425 GCF_001527695.2 Protobothrops mucrosquamatus
GGTGTTTAAAGTAAGGTTTCAGACTAATATTAATGCATAACCCAGCAACCTGCTGTCTTCAGAGAATATTGAAAATATTTCTTCTAGAAAACAAAACCAGTTTTGTTTCCTCTGTTCATCAGCTATGCATGTAGCTATTTAATAACCCCATTATTGTGTGTTAATTAAACTTAAATTGGTTCTTAAGTTCCACTTACAGTGGTTTAGTAGCTATATAATTTACATAATTTCAAATTACACAACCCATAAAGCACTCATTACAGTACTTTTCTACTATTGGGAACTTGCAGTAAAATACTCAAATCTTTAATTGGTAGGGGATGAAATTACATGGCTATTTTTAAGCAAGCTGTAATTTCAAGAGAAAATTTTTGCAACAACAAATTGGACATTCAGCTGATGTAATATCAATATGAGATTCTCAGCTCTATCTTGTTAACTACTTAGATATCATCAACTGCAATCTTGCCTTTTTGAGTATTTTACTGCAAGTTTCCAATAGTAGAAAAATACTGCCTTTTTGTGAGTAATGTATGAACCAATGACAATTCAGAGTTGGGTTTTTATTTGTTTTTGGTTAGAGGTTGACAAAACAAAAAAAAAACAGTTTATCTAATTTCTAGATGCATCAAAGCTCAGTCTATTTATCCTATCCACCCTTCTCTCCCTCCTTTCCTCCCTCTTTCCCTCATCCATCCATCTATACATCCATCCAATTGACTTATATAGCTGCCCATCTTATGCACCTTCTCATCTTGGATGAGAAACAAAATGACTTCAAGGAAAAACAAAGCAAGTCCAGTTGCCTTTTGAAAGAGCACTTTTTTAAGGGCAGCTCCATCTAGAGCACACTGCAGTGTATGGATTGCAGAATTACCTTACATATTCTAGAGATTTTCTCTGGGGTCTGTGTAGCTATGATTATATTGTCCAAGGGTCTAAAATAGAAATTAAAAGTGGAATGCTAAAAGTGACGGCTTCAGATCCAGTTCCTCAAACAATCAGGTGGGACTTCCAATTCCATAGCCAATGTTTTCTAACTAACAGTAATTCTGTCAAGAGGGAAAAGAAGAAACAAGTGAGATAGAGGATTATACTAGCTCTAAAAATAAACTTTAGATTTATTTTAATCTAAATTTAATAGAATAAATGTTGCCTATTTACCCATGCTCTTCATAATGAGGATTCCAATCCATGGAAATAATTGTCAAGTCTTGCAAAATGTGCGTTTTTGAATACATAAAACACATATTAGGCACACGGCAGAAAAGTATGGGAAAATAAAATTTATTAAGTCAGGTCGATAAAATTATCGATTCCACCTGCATTATAACTAGCCCATATTTTAGCAAGGCCAATTAGTTTGCCAATGGCATGACAAATAAAACAGTGTGCATTGGGTATACATGTGTGAGTGTGTGTGTTTGTGTGTGAGTGTACTCAAGATGTAAATGACAACTGAAATGGGCACAAGGCTCACTGTAATTGGCTTTTTTCTAATACTGTGCTTGGAGAGAGAAAAAATCCATCATAGTATCAGCATGTTGCCTTAGCATATTCATTGCTTTCAATAATTAAATCTTATGCTTAATGGTTCCAAAACTAATCCTGTTGATGCAGAAGAAGAGATGCAATTCAACTTTTTAAATTGAATCATTAAAGCGTATTTTATCAGAGTGGATGCTGCTTTGTGACAAGTCAGATCCATGTTTCTGAAATGATGTTTTGCAACAATAATCTGTCTATGAACTGTGTTGAAATGTAAATATTATTCTTTTTTCTTGATCAATTTAGGGGGGGAAAGGCTTGGGCATTCTTTGAAAAAAAGGTTAGATTCACCTTCACAGTCATAACAATAATCAAATACACTGGTAAATTTATAGAATATAAAACAGGTCTTCATGTTTTGAAATGCTTAATTTATATAAAGGTAAGCTTTGCAATGGAACAATTCTATTTCTTTGATTTATCCATTTTCAGCACCTTCCTAAACATGTTCATTTAGAAATAAATCTTCCAACACTTGATTTCACTTTTTTTACTCCAGCTTTAGGGTGATTTCAGCCATATAAAATCATGTTAATGGTGACAGAAAGATTACTTTCAAATTATGTTAGCTACAACAAAACATTTGTTTTGATAATTAAGTTGAATTAATCAACTATCTTAGTTATTAGAAAAAAAATCTCTGATGTTTTAATCTAGCAGAATACCTTTCCTATTACAAACCTGGACTCTTACTACACATCAGAGGAAGCCTTGCTATTGTATTCCAACCTATCAGCTATCACCTGAAAATTGGACTTTCTCCCTGATGGCACTCACTCTTTTCCTCCAATATCTAAGGCAGTGGTGGCGAACCTATGGCATGGTGCCAGAGGTGGCACTCAGAGCCCTCTCTGTGGGCACACGCACCATCACCCCAGTCCTAGGCCTTCAGGTGAGTTTTATAAAACCTTTTCGCTTTAGGCCTCCACCGCCATGTGCAAAAAAAAAAAAAAAAGGTTCAATCAGTCAATTTCAACTTCTCACGGGGAAAAAAACAGATCTTGCAAAGTTGGAATTGATTAATTGAACTTTTCCACCCAGACCACCGCAGCCACGCCCACCCAATGGACCACGCCCACCCAATGGGCCACACCCAGCCAATGGGCCACACCCAGGCGGCACTCAACGATGCATAAGTGGGTTTTGGGTTGAAGTTTGGGCACTCAGTCTCTAAAAGGTTCGCCATCACTGATCTAAGGAGTAGCTCTTTCTCCAATATCTGTGGAAGATGATGTATCTCTCTTTATTGGGCTTATCTGGGCTCATCTGAGTATGAGTATGAGAATGACTTGGACTTTGACTTAGTTTTATTAAAAGTGTTTAATTATTAACTAAGTTAGTATTTGTTTTCAATTTTAAATTGTTGCTTTATCTTTTTTTATTCTTAGATACTAATGCAGGAACAACTTTATTTAAATTTTATTGAATTGATTAATTATGTGCCCTCAAATAAAGGTCAACTCTTAGCAACCAATTAAAAATCTATGAAATAGAGCTATAACAATAATTCATATGCAATGCATGGTCATGCCCATAAATTGCATGCTCCTTCTTCCTGCAAGTGAGGCTTCTTTTGTTTTGTTTTGTTTTTCATTGTGTTACACGTTTAGGAGTGTTAGTTTGGGGCTATCTTTTCAAATGATTGGCAAAGAAATAAAAGTGTACATCACAGTGAAACTGTCAGACATGAGCGAGACACCTTTGCAGATTTGTTGCTGTCATATCCACTGCTCACTTTTTTAAAACAGGAAAAAGGTTTGAAAAAATCAATTGAACCCAAGATGGAAATCTTTCTTTAATGTTACTATATGACACTATAATTTTATTTTATCTGCAAGGAGCCTATGAGTCTGTAAGAAGTCAGATCAACCAAGCAACCAACCGATGAGAGTGTTGACCACTAACTAACATGAGCTCCAGCCAGGGTGACCTTACCATCAGATGACCCTCTTTGCTCCAGGGTCATCAGGATTGGGGACCCTGCGAGGTGTAAGTTGAGTGGCAGTTTGCGGATTGGGGATAATTGTTCCTGAACCATATCTACCGGCTGCATGGCGCCCCTAAGCGGATAATTTCGGACAGGGGGTGCAGTTCACAGCGAAGTTTTGGACAACTTTCCTTACGTTAATTGTGGGTATTCACATGACCAACTGTCCATACAAGACTATAAAAGCAGAATAGAACTGAAACAAGAGACTTCAATGAAGTTCCGCCTATGATGTTACCTAGCCTGGTGACAAGACATTTGGAAAGTAAGCAACAAGCTCAGAGAACAAACCACCAGCAGCATCTACTACCTGAGCTACAAATATTTTCCATCATTTCTAACTAGAATTAAATTGTTTTAAGATTTCTGGTTGAGCGGACTCTAACTGAAACCAATTCCTTTTTGAAGAGATTCAAAGGAAAATTATTTGGGGGTTCAGGGGAAGAATTGAATCAAAGTTGTAAGGAATCTATTTTCAAAATTATCCTTTTACAGACTTTGTTTTTCCAGGTTGCATTCCTACAGCTATTTGGACTGTTTTCTCCTGGTGTGGTAGTTTCCGATTATGAAGAAAATTAAGAGATTTATTAAGCACTGTAAATGTTGGACCTATCATCAAGCGAAACAAGAAGCTTGCCTCAAGTGGGAGAGCTGGGAAATAATAACAGTATATTGAAGGCAGAAGCATGTATGACATGGCTTGCCTTTTACTGCTGAGCTAAGAAAATTACATGTAATCCTCGACTTACAACCACAGTTGAGCCTAAAATGTATGTTATTGGGACATTTGTTCAGTGAGTTTTGCCCTGTTTTACAACTTTTCTTGCCACAGTTGTTAAGTGAATCATTGCAGTTATTAAGTTAGTAGCTCTGTTATTAAGTGAATCTGGCTTCCCCATTGACTTTGCTTGTCAGAAGGTCGCAAAAGGTGATCACATGACCCTGGGACATTGCAACCGTCATAAATATGAACCAGTTGCCAAACATCTGAATTTTGATCACGTGACCATGGGGATGCTGCAACGGGTTGTAAACATGAAAAATGGTCATAAGTCACTTTTTCCAGTGCCATTGTATATTTGAATGGTCACTAAACAAACTCTTGTAAATTGAGGATTATCTGTATGCTGCTCCATCACTGTTGTTTAAATAATGTTCTTTTATCAGTCTGGTCAGCTTCTATATTCTGTAGGTTGGGAAAGTCTGATCTTTGGCCATAGGTGACAAAATATCTTGGGCTAGTTCTGTATAAAATGGAAATTCAAATGAGGTGTGGGTATTCAATGACATTAACAATGGTCCAGTTGCAGCACAGTATCAAATTATATAATTGCAGCAACTATACTATACTAATATTGTATTAATCAGCCCCCACTATTTACTTAATTAATCTTCGTATAGTACAGTAATTCATTTAATTTTGTCTCTTTCATTATTACTACATTTTTCAATTCAGTCTGCAGTGCTACTGTTCTGCACATTAATTTATATTTTATTATTTTATGTCCCTTTCCTAGGAAAACTTGTATATTTGCTTGCTTCTCATTGTTGTTCTGAAAATCTGTCAGGGTAAATTTACTTACAGATTTAATTGATGAGCTGCTTAATCTCAGATAATCTTAGATAATTAATTACAGTGCTTTACAATAGAACATTTATAGAAAACTGAAAGCTTGCTCTATTGCTGTTTTAGTTCCAAGTCAATAAATTGTAAAACCAATGAACATTACAAGATCATCAAGAACAACAAAATGCTTTGTGGGCATATTTTTTGAAATGTTGGATGAGCAAGAGAAAGACAGAAAGTGAGTTTATTATAGCCATAAACATAANAAGGGTGATTGCCCTTCTCCATCTGCATACAGTTTCATGCCCGTTGCTGGTTGGCTAACTAGCAACAGGGTCTTGCCAGCCAATGGAATTGTGTGATTACAAGCCAGGGGAATCCCATAAAAGAGGGCTCCCCTGGCCCAGAGAGCCAGTCCGGATTTACTTTATGCCTTGCCAATAAACCAAGAGCTGACTGTCACTCTTACTGCCTGCGCGATCTAACACATTCATCTATACATCCATCCAATATAGCTGCCCATCTTATGCACCTTCTCATCTTGGATGAGAAACAAAATGACTTCAAGGAAAAACAAAGAAAGTCCAGTTGCCTTTTGAAAGAGCACTTTTTTAAGGGCAGCTCCATCTAGAGCACATTGCAGTGTATGGATTGCAGAATTACCTTACATATTCTAGAGATTTTCTCTGGGGTCTGTGTAGCTATGATTATATTGTCCAAGGCTCTAAAATAGAAATTAAAAGTGGAATGCTAAAAGTGACGGCTTCAGATCCAGTTCCTCAAACAACCAGGTGGGACTTCCAATTCCATAGCCAATGTTTTCTAACTAGCAGTAATTCTGTCAAGAGGGAAAAGAAGAAACAAGTGGGATAGAGGATTATACTAGCTCTAAAAATAAACTTTAGATTTATTTTAATCTAAATTTAATAGAATAAATGTTGCCTATTTACACATGCTCTTCATAATGAGGATTCCGATCCATGGAAATAATTGTCAAGTCTTGCAAAATGTGGGTTTTTGAATACATAAAACACATATTAGGCACACGGCAGAAAAGTATGGGAAAATAAAATTTATTAAGTCAGGTCGATAAAATTATCGATTCCACCTGCATTATAACTAGCCCATATTTTAGCAAGGCCAATTAGTTTGCCAATGGCATGACAAATAAAACAGTGTGCATTGGGTGTACATGTGTGAGTGTGTGTGTTTGGTGTGAGTGTACTCAAGATGTAAATGACAACTGAAATGGGCACAAGGCTCACTGTAATTGGCTTTTTTCTAATACTGTGCTTGGAGAGAGAAAAAAATCCATCATAGTATCAGCATGTTGCCTTAGCATATTCATTGCTTTCAATAATTAAATCTTATGCTTAATGGTTCCAAAACTAATCCTGTTGATGCAGAAGAAGAGATGCAATTCAACTTTTTAAATTGAATCATTAAAGCGTATTTTATCAGAGAGGATGCTGCTTTGTGACAAGTCAGATCCATGTTTCTGAAATGATGTTTTGCAACAATAATCTGTCTATGAACTGTGTTGAAATGTAAATATTATTCTTTTTTCTTGATCAATTTAGGGGGGAAAGGCTTGGGCATTCTTTGAAAAAAAGGTTAGATTCACCTTCACAGTCATAACAATAATCAAATACACTGGTAAATTTATAGAATATAAAGCAGGTCTTCATGTTTTGAAATGCTTAATTTATACAAAGGTAAGCTTTGCAATGGAACAATTCTATTTCTTTGATTTATCCATTTTCAGCACCTTCCTAAACATGTTCATTTAGAAATAAATCTTCCAACACTTGATTTCACTTTTTTTACTCTAGCTTTAGGGTGATTTCAGCCATATAAAATCATGTTAATGGTGACAGAAAGATTACTTTCAAATTATGTTAGCTACAACAAAACATTTGTTTTTATAATTAAGCTGAATTAATCAACTATCTTAGTTATTAGAAAAAAAAATCTCTGATGTTTTAATCTAGCAGAATACCTTTCCTATTACAAACCTGGACTCTTACTACACATCAGAGGAAGCCTTGCTATTTGTATTCCAACCTATCAGCTATCACCTGAAAATTGGACTTTCTCTCTGATGGCACTCACTCTTTTCCTCCAATATCTAAGGCAGTGGTGGCGAACCTATGGCACGGGTGCCAGAGGTGACACTCAGAGCCCTCTCTGTGGGCACACGCACCATCACCCCAGTCCTAGGCCTTCAGGTGAGTTTTATAAAACCTTTTCGCTTTAGGCCTCCACCGCCATGTGCAAAAAAAAAAAAAAAGGTTCAATCAGTCAATTTCAACTTCTCACGGGGAAAAAAACAGATCTTGCAAAGTTGGAATTGATTAATTGAACTTTTCCACCCAGACCACTGCAGCCACGCCCACCCAATGGACCACGCCCACCCAATGGGCCACACCCAGCCAATGGGCCACACCCAGGCGGCACTCGACGATGCATAAGTGGGTTTTGGGTTGAAGTTTGGGCACTCAGTCTCTAAAAGGTTCGCCATCACTGATCTAAGGAGTAGCTCTTTCTCCAATATCTGCGGAAGATGATGTATCTCTCTTTATTGGGCTTATCTGGGCTCATCTGAGTATGAGTATGAGAATGACTTGGACTTTGACTTAGTTTTATTAAAAGTGTTTAATTATTAACTAAGTTAGTATTTGTTTTCAATTTTAAATTGTTGCTTTATCTTTTTTTATTCTTAGATACTAATGAAGAAACTTTATTTAAATTTTATTGAATTGATTAATTATGTGCCCTCAAATAAAGGTCAACTCTTAGCAACCAATTAAATATCTATGAAATAGAGCTATAACAATAATTCATATGCAATGCATGGTCATGCCCATAAATTGCATGCTCCTTCCTCCTGCAAGTGAGGCTTCTTTTGTTTTGTTTTGTTTTTCATTTTTTTACACGTTTAGGAGTGTTAGTTTGGGGCTATCTTTTCAAATGATTGGCAAAGAAATAAAAGAGTACATCACAGTGAAACTGTCAGACATGAGCGAGACACCTTTGCAGATTTGTTGCTGTCATATCCACTGCTCACTTTTTTAAAACAGGAAAAAGGTTTGAGAAAATCAATTGAACCCAAGCTGGAAATCTTTCTTTAATGTTACTATATGACACTATAATTTTATTTTATCTGCAAGCAGCCTATGAGTCTGTAAGAAGTCGGATCAACCAAGCAACCAACCGATGAGAGTGTTGACCACTAACTAACATGAGCTCCAGCCAGGGTGACCTCACCATCAGATGACCCTCACATGGCATGACCAGTCGGTCACATGACCAACTGTCCATACAAGACTATAAAAGCAGAATAGAACTGAAACAAAAGACTTCAATGAAGTTCCGCCTATGATGTTACCTAGCCTGGTGACAAGACATTTGGAAAGTAAGCAACAAGCTCAGAGAACAAACCAGCAGCATCTACTACCTGAGCTACAAATATTTTCCATCATTTCTAACTAGAATTAAATTGTTTTAAGATTTCTGGTTGAGCGGACTCTAACTGAAACCAATTCCTTTTTGAAGAGATTCAAAGGAAAATTATTTGGGGGGAAGAATCAAAGTTGTAAGGAATCTATTTTCAAAATTATCCTTTTACAGACTTTGTTTTCCAGGTTGCATTCCTACAGCTATTTGGGCTGTTTTCTCCTGGTGTGGTAGTTTCCGATTATGAAGAAAATTAAGAGATTTATTAAGCACTGTAAATGTTGAACCTATCATCAAGCGAAACAAGAAGCTTGCCTCAAGTGGGAGAGCTGGGAAATAATAGCACTATATTGAAGCAGAAGCATGTATGACATGGCTTGCCTTGCTGAGCTAAGAAAATTACAGGTAATCCTTGACTTACAACCACAATTGAGCCTAAAATGTATGTTATTGAGACATTTGTTCAGTGAGTTTTGCCCTGTTTTACAACTTTTCTTGCCACAGTTGTTAAGTGAATCATTGCAGTTATTAAGTTAGTAACTCTGTTATTAAGTGAATCTGGCTTCCCCATTGACTTTGCTTGTCAGAAGGTTGCAAAAGTTGGTCACATGACCCTGGGACATTGCAACCATCATAAATATGAACCAGTTGCCAAACATCTGAATTTTGATCGCGTGACCATGGGGATGCTGCAACAGATTGTAAATATGAAAATGGTCATAAGTCACTTTTTCCAGTGCCATTGTAGATTTGAATGATCATTAAACAAACTCTTGTAAATTGAGGATTATCTGTATTCTACTCTATCACTGTTGTTTAAATAATGTTCTTTTACCAGTCTACAGCTTCTATATCAGTGGTGGCGAACCTATGGCACGGGTGCCAGAGGCGGCACTCGGAGCCCTCTCTGTGGGCACACGCACCATCTCCCCAGCCCCGCCTCCTCCCACGGCCTCCTCCTCACCAGCAGCCCTCCCGGAGAGTTGCCCCTGGGCGTGGCCCACGCGAAGCAGCGCAACTAAGGACATGGTAGCCGGGCAGCGGGGACAAGACTCTGCCCTTGCGCCCCGTTGCGCACAGATGCTGCTGCGGGGCATGGGTGGAGGGCGTGGCTGCCATGGTGCTGCTGGGCTGCCTGGGTGATCTGTGGTGGGCCGTGGAGGTGGTGGGTGGCCCAGTGGGCAGGGCAGAGCAGGGACGGGGGTGGGGTGGGCAGTTTTTGGGCACTCGGTCTCTAAAAGGTTTGCCACCACTGTTCTATATGCTGTAGGTTGGGAAAGTCTGATCTTTGGCCATAGGTGACAAAATGTCTTGGGCTAGTTCTGTATAAAAAGGAAATTCATATGAGGTGTGGGGATTCAATGACATTAACAATGGTCCAGTTGCAGCACAGTATCAAATTATATAATTGCAGCAACTATACTATACTAATATTGTATTAATCAGCCCCCACTATTTACTTAATTAATCTTCGTATAGTACAGTAATTCATTTAATTTTGTCTCTTTCATTATTACTACATTTTTCAATTCAGTCTGCAGTGCTACTGTTCTGCACATTAATTTATATTTTATTATTTTATGTCCCTTTCCTAGGAAAACTTGTACATTTGCTTGCTTCTCATTGTTGTTCTGAAAATCTGTCAGGGTAAATTTACTTACAGATTTAATTGATGAGCTGCTTAATCTCAGATAATCTTAGATAATTAATGTGTCACGAAATGTTATCTTGTAAATATCTTTTGACTTTCGAACGAGATAACGACAAAATCAAGGTTCAGTTATTTAACATTTTGGTTACTTGTAATGTTCTAGTAGTTCTTGTTGTTTTACGAAACACCCGTATAAAAAACTTTACAACCTACTCGTTCTCTTTCTGTCTTTCACTCAAATAATATCGGTATTTGTATTATCCCCTCATTTCCAACAAGACACATGTTTAGGATTGAGCCTAATCCATAGAGATTTCTTTCCAAAATATCTATTCTACATGCATACATCAGGAAAACATTACAGTTCAGTTACAAGCGCATTCTTTGCAACTGAGAAAATAGTCCTATGACAGATGCACCAATATTCTGACTTTGTTTACAATTGCTCCTTGTAGCATTGGAACTCTCATATGGATGATGTAATAGGGCCCCGATTGACTTAATTCATAAATTGCCTTTAATCCCACCCCAAGAGTGTTAACTGTAGTGAACGTGATTGGAGCATTGCATCAAATGAAATGAGCCATGATCTATAAAGGTTGATGCAATTATACATTAATTAGTCTTTAAGATTCTTTGTTTTCACTGCCAGGTACATATTCTGAAAAATACATATCACAACTTTTTATTTTTAAGTACTTGCTCAATCCTACTTCCTATGATTCTAGGTTATCTCACATGTTGCAAAACAAAATGGGAACATAAAGATTGTCCTGTTCCAATATCTTCCTTTGTTACTTATTTGATTTCCAGGACTACTTAAGAGACACTTATATTCTGCTTAGTCAGTTTCCCTGCAAACACACCCTAAGTTTCAAGTGGGCAGATCCAGCTCTCCTACCATAGTTTTTGAATAGAAGATTTAATTTAGGATCCTTCCGGTTGTTGCCCAATAGACATACCATAACTACTGTACTGAAAATCTGAGGCGAATGTTTTTCTTCTCCAGATTTTAGGAACAAGTGTTAGACTGATAAAATTGCCTATCGCACCAAGTAAGTTAAAGTGAGATAACAAATAGCTGTTTTTCTATAAATTTTCTGCTGTGATAGTAGTAAATAATGGACACAGAAAAGAAACCATAGTATATCATCTTTGTGAGAATCGACATTTTTCCCACTGATATCCTAGTAAAACCTGACTCTGGCAAGTCTAGATATATTTAGGCTATTTATCCTAGCCAAGTGCCATTGAATCCATGGGACTTAACCCTAACTTTAAAATAATGAGAACTGAAGGTTTAGTGTTTACTATATTTAAATTCCATGATTCCTTCAAGAAGCAGAGAAAAGCATATTAGGGCTTCTCCTAGTCATTTAAAGCTGGATTCCATCTTATCTTTATCATACAGAAGGGACAGAAGAACCTCCATTCCTTCTCTGCCTAACCAAGCATGCATGTCCCATAACAGATACATCTGATATCCATGTTTTCAAAGGGCAATCAAAAATTGCTACAATTGCCCTTTGTAGCTCAGAGTTGAAATGTGAAGTCCTGGGTTCTCTCTGAGCGTGTTTGTTTGCTTTCAGATGTTTCATTACCCAACAAGGTAACATCATTAGTGAGAGCAAGTATGGGGTTTGCTGCCTGTTTCTATAACAAAGAAAAAGGTCAAAATACCAGATAAGCAAGGATTCACACCAGGCAAATAAACAAGCAGAAAAGGAACTATCAAGGAGAAAACCACGACCCTCCCACACAAACACTGCCAGGACAAGCCACTGTATATAAGCAGGCAACATCCCCACATTCACTATCATCTTTTGGACTCATTATAGACCTTATACATAGAGCATGTTTTAAAATCACTTAACAGATTTGTTTTTAACAGAATTCATTGGTATAATGGAGGCATGTTTAAGCTGAATTAAAAGACAGCAGGGAGGAAAGAGAGTTCAAGAAATAATGAGAGAAATGGTAGAATCTCATAGCCTACCTGGGAGAAAAAGACCCAATGTCTTTCAGAGAATTTTACTCTTCAAAGGCAATATTAGATAATTTAGGGGAAAAAAGGAAGAAGTATATTTTAAAATGGATATAATTGTACCCTAAATTCAGATATTAGCTCAGTTGATTTATAACTTAAGATCTACAAGTATAACAATAACAATATTTGTAGACCTGAAGTTATATATAATAATTTTATATATATATAATAAGTAGCTAAGGCAGAATATCAGCAGATAGCCCAAATTTGCAAAGATGAAGTCAGAAAAGTCAAGGTTCAGAATGAACAAATACTTGCAACAAAAGTCAAAGATTTTTTTAAAAGGTTTATTTCAACATATAAATAACAAAAAAACTCAAGGAAACGGTCAGTCCACTGAAGAGAGAAGATAGCAAGGAAGTAACAGGCAGTACAGCAAAAGCAGAGTTGTATAACTCATTCTTTGCATCAGTCTTCATACAAAAAGGAACTATAGCCAAGCCTACCAACATAACTATAAAAGACAGACTAGAAATAAAAATTAAAATAAGCAAGAAAATAGTAAGTGAACACCTATCTGATCTTGGTGAATATAAATTACTGGGACTTGACGGACTACATCCCAGAGTTCTGAAGGAGCTGGCAGATGCCATCTCAGAACCATGTACCATATCTTTCAAAAATCCTGGAGCACCAGGGAACTACCAGAGGATTGGAAAAGAGCTGATAATTACTGACCAATCAGCCTAACATCAGTACCCAGGAAGATATTGGAAAAATAATAAAAAAACAGATCTGTGAACATCTAGAAACAAATAAAGTTTTAACTAGTAGCCAGCACGGGTTTGTTAAAAACAGATCATGTCAAACCAATCTTATTTCATTCTTTGACAAAGTGACTAAATTAGTAGACCAGCGAAATGCTGTGGACATAGTATATTTGGACTTCAGCGAGGCATTCAACAAAGTAGACCACAATCTACTTCTTGGTGAACTAGAAAAATGTGGAATAGCACCAGATGGATTTGTAACTGGCTGATAAACTGTCCTCAGTGAGTATTCCTTAATGGTACCACATCTACATGGAAGGATGTAAGCAGTGGGTACCACAAGATTCCGTCTTAGACCACTACTCTTCAATATCTTCATCAATGACTTAGATGAGGAATAGAAGGGGAACTCATCGAATTTGCAGATAACACTAAGATGGCAGCAATAGCCAACACCCCAGAAAACAAGCCCAGGATCCAAAAAGATCTTGACAGACTTAAACAATGGGCCCTATCCAACAACATGAAATTTAATGTGGAGAAAAGCAGTTTTACACCTTGGCAGGAAAAACCAGAGGTACAAGTACAGATTAGATGAAACCTGGCTGAAAAACAATAACTGTGAGAGGGACCTTGGAGTCCTAGTGGATGAACACTTAAACGTGAACCAGCAGTGTGGAGCGGAAGCTAAAACAGCTAATACAATCCTTGGTTGTATAAACAAAGGCATAGAATCAAAATCACATGAAGTATTAGTACTACTTTATAAATCCTTAGTAAGACCACATCTGGAATACTGCATCCAGTTTTGGTCACCATGTTACAAAAAAGATGTTGAGACTTTGGAAAAAGTGCAAAAAAGAGCAACTAAAATGATTAAAGGCCTGGAGACAAAAACATATGAAGAACGGTTGCAGGAATTGGGTATATTATACAATACCATACAATAACATCAATGGTGTATTTTGAACAATCCTTGTTCCGAAAAATGATAATCTTAACTAAAGGTGCCAAAATTGGGACTGGAGTCTCCCTGCTTTTTGATTAGAAATGTAAAAGATCTCTTCCAGTATCTGAATGATCTTGTTTAAAATCAGTAGAGGTCATTCTGAGGTTAAAATGTTTCAACCTTGAAAAATTTTCTGCCCCTGTGTATTGGTTGCATTTTCTGTTGCCAACTTCAGTACCCTAAAGCTATTGTTTTCAACACTATTCCTGCTGCAGCAAATAACATACGCACTTCAGTCTTCTTAGAAACAAACTCCCATTCTGAAAAATCATTATAAAACCTGGAGCTCAGGAAGGGTGCATATTTGGGGTTTGCCAAGTCGATGCGATATTTTATAGAACAAATGTAATCACTTGAGATAAACCCAATGTGTGCATTCTTTGGCTTAACTCCCTATCAAAATAAGAAAATTCCAAAGATTAAAAGTAACTTAGACTCACTTGCTAATATTAGATTTTTAAATCACACATGGCTGTAATGGACTGACTTTGACAAATGGTTGTGAATTGAAATTGGATGTCAAGGATCTGAAAACCACTTGATTTTCTTTTCCTAACTGTTCTGCATCCCTGATTTAACATTTAATTCTAAGTACAGTAGTCTGCGAGATGCCTCTGCTTTGACTCACCATGAAACTTTGCTTCAAAAAAGAGATGCAATTCTCTTTGATCAGGCACTTCTGCTATCTTGGAGTTCTATTAACTGGAAGAGATTTCTCAGCATGCATCTTTTACTATTATAGTCATGGAAATGCCAGTAAAAGAAAAGAAGTACAGTATCATGAAACATGAAAACTCCAATATAATTCATTTACAAAGAGAGTCATGATGAAAAGAAAAGCTACTGTATTAAGATATTCATGGTTTGGGGATTATTGGACAAGAGCTTAGGATTTCAAAGTCTAGAAGAGCAGCAATTCTTTTGATAAGGGATTTAAACATAACAGTTGATGAAATCTGGAGGGATCTAGTGACTCTTATACATTCATTAAAAGAAGTAGGACAGCTTAAGAACTGACAAAAGGTTTATTCTCTAGCCTGGACAAGGAACAAATTGTTATATTTGGACAATGCTGGGGAAAGCTAATATATATTATTTCATTTTTATATATTTTTATTAATTATAATTGTAAGGTCAAGAAACACTGGCTTAGACCTGTAGAACAAGAATCAAGAAAGCTAGCTCAGAGTGTACTAAGATTGATGAAGGCTATTAAGAACAAAAGGGACTTCCTTAATATCAGAATAAAAATAAAAGAAAAGAATCTGTATACTAAGTGTATAAAATACTGTGAGGTAACAAAAAAAA
>NW_015386782.1:693880-759819 GCF_001527695.2 Protobothrops mucrosquamatus
ATTTTTATTAATTATAATTGTAAGGTCAAGAAACACTGGCTTAGACCTGTAGAACAAGAATCAAGAAAGCTAGCTCAGAGTGTACTAAGATTGATGAAGGCTATTAAGAACAAAAGGGACTTCCTTAATATCAGAATAAAAATAAAAGAAAAGAATCTGTATACTAAGTGTATAAAATACTGTGAGGTAACAAAAAAAAGCCAGGGCTAATAAATTCTTGGGTCTTACTTCTCCAATAAAATAGTATGCATTCAACCTGGAAATTAATGAAGAGTGAATTAAGGAGAGGACTAAAGTTTGGGTTTAATAAAAATATAATCAAAAAACGCTCATAGAGCATTTATACAACATATTCCAACAAAATGGATATCCACGCAACTGTCATGGTTCCAAAAGATGAAACTCTTCAAAGAACTTTGAGGCATTGTTTACCTTAAAGAATCTTTAATCAAGCAGCATAGCTTCGGTACTACATGGTTGAAGCCAAAATCTGACTTCCCCTCCCTTCAGCACATAGATCAAAGCACAATGCCCTCCTACAACTAACTGTCATAAATCACATTCTCCAATTAGTTTGGAATGCTGGCTTCCTGCCCAGGTTTCTCTCCTGCCATTCTTTATCAGCTCTTGTTACAGTATTGTATGTCTAACTAACTCCCATCATATTCCTCCCCCTCCCGCAGATCATCTAATTCTAAGAGTACAGTATAAGAAAGAAAAAGGCTGCATCTCCATCTGTTGTCAAAGCAAGAACATCCAATGTTAGCAGCATTGACAGCAACTTTATCAAAAAGCCCTAAGCACTCAACCCAATACAGCACAACCAACCCAAACCCTAAAAAGAATTACACTGCCATACATCAAGAATATCTCAGAAACCACCGACTACTATAATTATATGGAATCAGTGTATCACACAAACCAATTAAATCCATCCAAAACATCCTAAGCACACAGAAACCCCAGGGGAAAAAAACAGGAGTCGTCTACAAGAAGCAATGGGTGGAAACTAATCAAGGAGAGAAGCAACCTAGAACTAAGGAGAAACTTCCTGACAGTGAGAACAATTAACCAGTGGAACAACCTGCCTCCAGAAGCAGTGAATGCTCCAACACTGGATCAAAAATTCTTCTCTGACCTGTCGGTAAACAGGCTTTACCATATCCCAAAGGACGGACTCGTCCCCCTTGGACTAGATGACCTCCAAGGTCCCTTCCAACTTTACTATTATTATTATTATTATTATTATTATTATTATTATTATTATTATTATTATTATTATTATTATTATTATTATTATTATTATTATTATTATTACAACATATAATGTAATGACTGCAACAACTACTATGTAAGACAAACAGGCAGAAGACTGTTTATCCTACATAGTGGGAACACATCCAGGAACACAACTAGCAGTCAGAAGACATGATGAAAACTCTTTAATTTCACAAAATACAGACAGACTTAACGATAGTTTCAAATGGGAAAAGGTGACCATCCTAGACCAAGCCAATCCCCCAAATGCCAGGAATTTCTAGAAACCTGGCACTCTGACAAATTAGCCATTAATAGATATTTAAACATTAACAACATCTATAGACTATGCAAAAGAGACAGTCAACCAGCCAAAAAGGGAACAAAAAGACTCAAGCATCTCTCCACCAGCAATCAGCATCCAGATCAGCCTAGATTAACTCCAAGATTAACATCAAACCAACAATCAAGTAAACAATACACCAAGCAAGGAACTGCCAAACAAGCCAACAGTAAACAGCCCAACCAAAGAATCCCTAAGACCACCCCCAGCAACACTGACAGGGCAAGCCACTAAAATGTAAACTGACAGCAAACCACACTCCTTTCTAGCACTGATGATGTTACCTAGTTTGGGTAATGAAATGTCTGCAAGCTCAGAGAGCACCAAGGGCGCTCCTCAAATTCTCATTTACTTTGAATGGTTTTTTTTATTTCCTGACCCAGATGAACTGCATCATATGGAAGAAAAGGAATTTGCTGATTACCTGACTGAATTTTTTTAAAAAAATTTGAGAAATCCTGGAAAACAGATGAAATATCAAATGATACTTCATTTGAAAGGGAGGAAAGGAAGGTCCAGCAAAAATAGATCAATACAGTTGACACCAATCGCTAGGATGATTCCCAAGCAGATCAGTGTGTAGTCAGCTTGAAACTGATTTGTAGTCAGTGATTTCATTTACTGCATGTCAGCAATGTGGCTGGTTATTATTGCTGCCCTACAAGTAGTGACTAGCAGAATCCTTAAGATTCTTACCTTTCCACCATCATATTGCCAGGAAAACAATCTATCACCTTCCTGGTGAAGGGTGGATAAAAATGAGAAGATCCCTGGTGCTCTATTCCAGGGGTCTTCAAACTCGGCCCTTTTATGACTTGTGGACTTCAACACACAGAATTCCTCAGCCAGGCATGCCTGGCTGAGGAATTCTGGGAGTTGAAGTCCACAAGTCATAAAAGGGCCGAGTTTGACGACCCTTGCTCTATTCCCTTCCTCCTTAATCAGTTGTGACCATGCAGTTGTGCATGCAACAAATCTCAGGAAGGAGCAAGGTTCAATCACATGGACACAAACATCATCATTATTATTTTAACTTCACCCACTTGCCTGACTTAAGCATTAGAGGAGAATCTTAAAATAAATCCTGATATTCCTTTATTCTAATTGGTGTGTATTTATCTGTCTCAACATGAACCATCCAAAATTTATCTAAACCCTAACCCAGTAATTTATAAGTTATGTCAGCTGAAGAGCAGTTATGGGCTTGGCAAGACATGTAGAGGACCACACTCCAAAAGTGGGCGAGACCATTTTTTATTGTTAAGTGTTTATTTTATTATTCTTTTATGTCTGCATTTTTGGCAATCACAAAAGTTCCCCGGGCAGCTGCAACTGTAGAGAGGGGTTTTTTTCCCATCATTATAGCTCCCTCTCCTGATGAAAAAAAAAATTACAATATATTTGTATATCAAAAGCTTTTTTTTCTTTCTTAAACAGAAACACAAGCGGGAAAAGGACATCACAACAGTGAGTGAGAATAAAGATTTGGGAACTTTTTTTTTCATTTAGGGGGAATGAGAAGACTTTCAGGGGCAAAATTAGTGCCTTTGGGGAGATGTTGGGGGATTTTTTAAGGTATGCAATAACTTAAGCTTCTATGAGATACAGCCCCCATTTTGTCACTAATCACATATCTTCCAGTCTTGCTGCAGTCCTGCCCGAAACCTTTATATTCTATTGACCTGCAAATCCCACTCACTGTAATTCTACTCCATCTTTTTTTCTAGGAGCAAAAGCACGCATCATCCTGATGGTTTTATTTCACAGGAGCAACCTTATTAAGTAAGCTTGCTGTGAGATAAATGTTCCTCAATCACCCCAAAAGCTCTCCGGTACTTCAAGACCTTGGATAAGGGGTTCCCTTGTTTCATTCCACCACTTAACAATGGCCTTCACTATGTCCAGGCTTATCCTTATCCCAAATGAATTGGATGTGTCAATCTGGGGAATTGTCTCACCTATGCTGGCAGAAGGGGCATGCTACAGACCCTATCAGTCAATAAATACCAGCTGGAAGGGTCCAGGAGAAGACTGCTGTGGCTCCTGCTTTTTGGAACATTTTGCCGCCCCCCCCAAAGTGAGATTGCATTCACTCTTCTGACCTTCCCTAAACTCTTTAAGACTTGTCTCTGCCACTTGTCCTGGGGCCTAATGGTGGTGCATCACGCTGGAGGTGGCTATCAGATTAAGAGAAGACCCTCCCCCACCCATGTGCATCTTGCTCCCTTCTTCCCCATCTTTTAATTGTAAATTATTATCGTTTCAATGTATATTGGCATGTAATGTCTGTAAACTGCCCACAATTGCCTCTAGACAAGATGGGTGGCATACAAGTTTGATAAATAAAAGGCCTGCCTGTAATGCTATTTTTTTTTAAATAAAAAAACAAAATCTGATTCAGTTTGGGATAGTGGTTAAGACACCAGGCTAGAAAAAAAGGGACCATGAGTTCAAGGCCTGACTTAGCCATGAAAGCCAGCTGAGTAATCTTGGGCCAGTCACTCTCTCTCAGCCCAGCTGACCTCACAGGGTTGTTGTTGAGGGGAAAATAGGAAGAGGACAATGTATTGGATATGCTCACCCCCTTTAGTTATTTGCAAAAATAATAAAGGTGTGATATAAATCAATAAAAATAAAACCATAGTATTTATCAAACATGTGTCTTCAAATAGCTCTTGTTTGTATGATTATGTCCATAATGTGCTTTTTCAGTTGTTCCCTTTTCTAAACATTTTCTTTGGGGGTTTTATTAATTCATTGCTCTTTTTTAACTTACCATTTTGAACTTTTCTCCCAAATTGCTATGGTATTAGATACTGAACTTTTTGAATTTAGGGGGAAAAATATTTTAAACTTAAGAGTCTCTTCAATCTTTTGCGCACTTCTGATATTCCTTGTATCCTGTTTTTTCCAGATAGGGTTTTTTTTGTTTGTTTGTTTTTTAGGATTAGGATCTATATTGCCTTTTACAAAACAATCCCCAGTAAAGTAGGATCCATTCCTATTATTATCATTCCCGGAGGAGGAGGGGGGAGGAGGAGGAGATGATGATGATGATTTGGGGTCCAATAAAATATGAGTTGAGGAGTGTTGATAGCTCATAAATCATCAAGTCTTCCAAGCAATATATCTGAAGCTTGAAATAGAATACCTATATCCTCATTCATTCACCTGGTCAATCTCTAGCTCACAGCAGATTTTCAGTTAATTCATTTAATCTCTTAGGGAAATGGAAGAGACAGACCAGTACTCATAGAGAACCAACAGTTTTTTGAGGGTGCCAAAACCCTAACGCAGAAGTGGGACACCTTCATTCACAGGTACCACCCTTTTTAATTTGAGGAGGTAGCAGCAGGTCTAAATTCTTCTTTTTGCATGTGGATGTCTTTACCCGACAGTTAAGATGGTGCAGATGGTTTATCTGTAAAATAGTTTTATTAATTTATTTGTAGTTTTCTTGAAAATAAAGTGGTTTTCTACTCATTGCCTTCTTTGGTGATTTTCAAATTTCCAATCTAGTCTAAATCTCTAATCTTTACTGATAGTCTTGCATTCAGCCACCAGTCAGATCTGATCCTGCTTAATATTTAGAGATCACCGAAACTTGACTAGCTGCTACCACTTAACAAGCAATGGTCGAGGAGAAATCAGTGGAAGGAACATAAGCAGTATGGCTTCAAAGGTACATTTCATTCTATCAAAACAGATTGCACACCAGCTGTATTCCTTTTAGACTAGCAAATAGGGGGTTGTGTGGTGTTAGAACCATTCGTGTGTTTGCCTAGGACAATTACTTTTTGCTCTAGACAACTGGGAAAGTGGAAAATTACAAGCCCTAACAGCTGAATTGTGTATTCATAGGATATAAATCATTTTGTTCTCAGACATGGTTTTTGCTTGTTATCAAGACAGTCAAATCTCTCTCAACATCTTTCTTATCATTTCCACACAATCAACAGCAGGTTGAAATGATAATTCACTTAAGAATAGAAAGAATAGCTATCTGGATGTAGTGTTTGCTCATTGTGGTCTCTCTCATATTCTTTATGTTATTTCAGGCAAATATGAAATTATTGGCAGACTGACTCAAATAAATCCTATTGGGGCTAACTCACAGATATATTGCAGCTATTAATCAACATTAATAATCTATTATTAATATATTAATGGCTGCAGTGATATATAGAGAGAGTATTTGACATTCTAAGGTGACTCCATTATTGTGGTTAGTATTTATTCTCTCTTGTGTTTGATACTGTGTATATTTTTAACAATGACCATTTTATATTTTTAATGTTTTACACATTTATTTTTATTTAATTGTACAGCATATACTGGTGTTTTTATTTAATTTTTATTTAATTGTACAGCATATACTTCTGGTGATATGGGCAGCCATATAGGTATGATAAATATATAATACATATACACAATAAAATATAGATGACCTAGGGCTTATTATCATGATCCAATAACCACAGGGTTAATGTTTCTCAATAACCATTTTAAAAGGATATATCTTCCAGAGGCTTCTGGTTTTGCACAGTAGCACAGCAGCCAAGGGATCGTGGGGCTTTGCACCCTATGGGCGATTTTTTTCTGTTTGGAGACCCTAAATGGGCCTAAACTCACTCCAGAGAGGTGACAAAGAAGTAGGGGTGCCCCGCCAACCGTGGAGAAATGCCAGTCAATCCAGTCATCTGGAGAAAGCCCTCCAGAAACCAGCAGAAGAAAGACTAGCTTCACTCCAGAGTCTAGCCCAAGCTATAAGCAGCAGAAGCCAAAAAGCACTAATTTAAGCTTGATCATAAACAATGTGTCCGGAACTGGGTAAGAATACTGATTCTCTCTCTTCTACTTGAGAATTGATTTCCTGGGGGGGGGAACCAGGAAGCAAAAATCCTCTGAAAGTTAGAAGAAGGGGGACTTTTGCTCCACCCTCCCACAGACGGAAGTGGCAAATTAAACTTTTATGGGGGACAGAAATACATTGAAATGAAATGAATATAAGACTTAAATCTGGATAAGTTTGAAATTAGTGGAATTAGTTAACATTTTTTCCCCAAAAGATTATTGATGAAAGCAGAAGAAAGTAATTGCTTGTTTTGAAAACTGAAAAATGAACTGATGCTGATATCTAGTGGTGGATGAAAATATACAATTGTAATTGCTTTAATACAGGAATTGGTAGAAAGCCCAGAAAATGTTTTAACTAAACAGAGAACAGCTGCAACAATGAAAAGAAAATATTTTGGTTATCTACAAAGTGAGAACTATAAATCTTAGGGGAAAAAAACTGATCTTCCTGCTTTATAAATACTTATTGAACTGTGACTCTAAAGCTGTTTGCAGAGAAATGGAAACTTTGATTTTTGGCTATCATGGAACATCAGAGATCTGCAGAAAGAACATATCAAGAAAAAACAAATACTTTCCAGGAGGAAATGTATGCTATGTTGCAACTAATACAAATGACAATGACTTCAAACCACAAGGAAATTAAAAACAAGTTTGAAAATATTAATGAATACATCTTCACAACATGTATTCACAACAAAATACATCTTCACATGTATTCACACAAAAAAACTCTCAGAAAATAAAAAAGAGAGAGCGATCAAATAAAGCAGACAGCTGAAGAAGAAAACCAGAAGAAGAAGATTTAAAGATGGAACCCAACAAGGGAAGGAATTATGACTTAACCCAGGTGGAGAAAAATTTGCAGGAAATATCGGACATGGAAAAGATAACCTACACTTCAAGATTGCAAAATAAGTCTGAGTACAAGAAAAAAGATTTGACAAAATGAATTATAGAGCTATCAGGAGAACTGCGAGAACTTGAGAGACAAAAACTGATAAGAGAAATTAAGAGAGAAAGAAAGAAAAAGATTTTCAATGAATATGAAGGGGTGAAAATTCCTACAAAAATATCTTACTTGACTTGTCTCTTGTACCTACAACATCTACAAGACTATGGAAAGACCTTCTGGTCCAGCGGAACATGCTGATTAGAAAAGATGTTTGGCAAAAAAGGGCTAAAGTTAGAATTAAGAAATCAGATGATGGGATTTATCAGATGGAATATCTAAAGATTAAACACCTGTTTGAATATGGTTAAAGAAATAGAAAAATTCTGGATATAAATGAATTTTAGTTTAAGAGGATGGGCCCCTGAAGTAGCATAGTATTTTTTGTGATATGAGAAATATAAAAATGTTGGGATGGTTTATATGAGGGAAATGCCACTTCTGCTTCATTCCAGACTCAGAATAGGGTTTGGCCATATCTTATTGCAATTTGTATCAGTATACTTTTGAACTAGTGTAAAAATCAGAGAAATACTTCAATTGAACAATGGGAAGACCTCACAGGTTTCACTTATTCCATTTCTTCAAAATTCAAACTCTTTTATCCTTTTTCCTATGAATTAAGAAAGTTGTTTATGTGCCTAGAAAACAGCTAACTAAAATAGATTCTATCTTCAGAGGAAATGGATTTTATAAAATCTAATGAGAATCAATCTATTTTGAGACCTACTTCCTTCCAAAGCACTGTACACAATAATATTAGGCTTATTTTGATTAGTATCTAGTACTTCAACTAAATACTCCTACTGGTGCATGAAACCTTCCTTGTTTATCAGCCAGAAGACTTAAATTCAGGAAACCCCCACTGGCACTTGCACAACATCTGCCCAACAACTTTAACATCAATTCCCAATGGAAAGCCAAATGAATTGCTGAATGCCTAGACATAGGAAGATATATAAATGACCCCACAAAAGGTGTCAGATTTTGAATTACATCAGCAATGGACAATCCTGAACAGGATTTGCACCTTACACCAGGAGTCCCCAACCCCTGGCCCATGGACTGGTACCAGGCCGCAGCATGCCAGCAACCAGGCCGCACAAACAAGCAAAGCCCCATCTGTGGGATGCAGGCAGCATACAAAACCACACCCCCTCCGGTCCGCAGAAAAACCTCTCCACGTAACCGGTCCCTGGTGCCCAAAAAGTTGGGGACCTCTGCCTTACACAGCATCCACCAGGACTCTTTGTATAAATGGGGCATAGTATCTTCCCCTCCATGTGACTGCAGAGTCCCACATCAAACTGTAAATCACATTGTGACCGGCTGTAAATTGATGGCATATACCAATCCAGTATCTGATTTTTAAAATATAAACGATGCTGCTCTTCAGTGGTTAGATGGCCCAGACATTGGTAGCTCATTGAAAGTACCATGAGGCCTTATTCTGGATCACTGGAGTTGACATGAAGTGTTTAAAACAAAAATAATCACTTTTTGTATATGCGGGTTTGGATTATAGTGCTTTGGACTATTCGTAGACTGAAATAAAAACCACAGATTATGAATAATGCAAGTGCTATAATACTGTCTATTCTCCAGCGCATTTGTCTATTGGTTTAACAGTCCATTATGAGAAGACTTTACTTTATGTCACAGATACCATTACATAATGCTTCACAAGAGCCCTGTCAACAAGCTTTTACATCCCCATTAGATGAGACAGTCATTGTGAAGCCTTATCAAAAGCATTGCACAAACAACATATTCGATGAATTTTGCTTCTGGGCATGGACTCCAGAGGCACCATTTGCCCTTGTCAAAAGCATCATTGTTTCACTATAGCCATAATCGTGTAAAACTGCTTCAAATCATAATCTGCCTCCTCAGTTTCCCTACTGTGGAAGAATGAATCAAAACAGAAGTTCATTTCCACCCTCTGCTTCATCAGTTTGCAAATTCAGCAACAAAAAAAAAGTCCACATAAAATGTACATGCATTTTTCCAGCTCTGTTTCCATGAGAATATGTATATCATGTTTTCTTCCTATTGTGCAAACATTTGCAAATGATGCCTCACTAATATTATGCAATTCTGTGCAGATTTTCCTTACCATGTGCATTTTTATATGTATCTTATAACTTGTGGAGCACATTACAAAACACTAATAATTGTAGATTTGGTGTCGGCATGTCTTCTAGTCCATGTACAGTCTCCGAAGAGATAAACTGAGTGATATCATATAAACATTTGAAAGTAATGAATTTCTTCTCTATTCCAAGTGACTGTTCTGACTGTTGCCAAAGAGAATATAGTAGTGGAATGTGTAATTTTCTTCAGATGCAAATGAGTTAGGATTCATTTATACCTACTATATCCATTCTTCCAGGGGAGTTCTGGTGAATTAGAATTATAAATTATACTTCTTCCTAAAGAAACTCTGCACAATTTCTTAGCCCCAGGGTTTAAAATAACCAACCAACCAATGTTTATTTCTGCCTATTCACCCTCCACCCTTATATTCTTAACATAGCATGTTTATTCCTTAAGGCAACATGCATATTTCTTATTCTGTCCCACAAAATTGCAAGGAGAGAAAGGAGAAGGCAATCAAATAGTCAAGAAATACTCAACGAGATTCAAGAGTTGTCAAACTAGAAAAGGAACTGTGGTCTAATGAAGATCAGTGTATCCATGACAGCTGTTCCTAGTCAATACTTTCAAACATGGAAGACAGGCTGAGATGAACATTGTCTCTAGTGTCTTTCTCAGTCCCTGATACTATCTAATAGAGCCCTCAGTGGAATAGCAATAGCAAAGGGAGGGGAGGCAGACCTGCTTCAGACATAGCGAATCTTACTATCCCTACTTTCCCTGCACCTTCAATAAACTGGGGAGGCTGAATACTCAATATAGTACTTGGTACTCAACTGCTTTGAAACTCATTGAATTTGGTACTCAACACATTTTGACAAGAAAATTTTGTTCTGGTACTTGTTGTTTGTTTGGTACTCAACATGCAAGGTAGAACTTATTGGTGTCGGTTGCGTCATGACTCGCTACCCTTTCCAGATGAAACAAATTAGTGACTCAGGAGTTCTTGCCCTGTGAAAAACCCCTTGCATCCTTATCTTAGCTTTTGTGCTCATTTTGTGTATTTTTGCATTTTTTTCTCATCAGTATAAGTAAAATTAAGTTTTTATTTTTTTAATCTAGCTATTTATTAATTTTTAGGTTTATTTCTCATGTAAAGTAATGATATATAACCCTATCTTTTTATATATTAAAATATGCATTGCCTTTATTTGGTTTGAGAATACATTGCATTTATTTACATTATTCCTTAGAGGAAAAATTTGTTTGGTACTCATTTTGGTACTCATCATGCCTCCCAGAACCAATTAATGACAAGTACCAAAGTACCACTTTAAATGATCAAAATTTTGAGACCTGTAAGATTGTTGTTAGCTCTTCAAGGTAGCCCAGACAAGAAGCACAACCAAGAGTACTAGTCCTATCTTTATGGTAAGCTTACATTAAGTAAACCATGTAGATATGAAAATATTCCTCTTCTCCTTTCTTTTACTTCCTAAAAACTATGGAGTGTCCCTTCTGAAACACTTTCCAAACCTCTCCCTTCTATGAACTGAAATATTTTTACACAATGGTTGTTTAATATGCAGCTCTTCTCCCAAGGTCATTCCCACATACCATTATACCAAATTCCTCTACCTCATCTTGTGATATCTTCTCAGTCACTTGGGAAAAATCCAAGACAGACATTTTATCTTCACAAAAACCTTAAGGTTGAGAGATATTGAGTTATTAGAGTTTCAGGCTTGAAAGGAGATTTGAACTCAAGTCTTCTGGTCCCATTCCAACTACTATTACTGACACTTTTGCAGATTATTCTATTAGAACAGCAAAGTACTGAGTTTCCTATATCTTTTTACAGCCATCTACTGATCACCCATATTTTTGCAGCCCAGTTTCTTTTAGCCCTACAGAGCTTCATCAGCTATATGGATGTACTAATGCAGCCTGGGGTCTGGTGTTGTCCATGTTTATTTTGAAAGAGAAAGGTCTACCATGTTTAGCTTGCAAACTCTGGGTAACCACTAGATTGCAGCAAAGAGAGGGAGAGAAAAAGATGGGGGGAGAGAGAGAGAGACTCTCTGTTATCATTAGTGGTACTCTCATTTTAAGGAAAAGGAGGAGAGGGGGAAGATGCACAGCTGAAGCTGGTGCACTGAGGAGAAGGCAAAAGATAGCTTTTTTCAAAACCTGAATCCCTGGAGAGAAATCTGTGATATGACTGTTCCATTCACCACTTATGTAGTAGCCTGACAAGTGCTTCATAATCCTTTGTGTGGTTTATTTCATTGCTGAAATTCCAAACATGCAACAAAGCCCAGATGTTGGCTGAATGTGTCAGGACCGCACTACTGTATTTCTCTGCTGGCCCATATTTAGTTTAGTGAGTCAGAAATTGCACAGGCTGGGATTAACAGATTAAGCTACTTAGTTGCTGCTCTCTTTGTGCTCTGTTCTCTATTAGTTAGGCCCTGAATAAGAAGTTGCTAAACATTCATTATTCAGCCTTCACAGTTCTGACATGTGCCAGCTCTCCACAAAATGCAAAGCCACTTTCTAATTTATTATTTCAAACATCAAGCTTAAACAACACCAAAAGCCATCTAAACCCCAACTAAAGCTACTCAGAACAACCCTCTCTGGAATAGCTTTGTGTAGCATTGCCAGGTATCCTGCATATTAAAGACTCTCTTGAAATTCAGAACACCACAACTCATCTCCATGGAACAGATACCTCAGTATTGTGGTGTGAAGTCCTTATCTTTAACATTCACGCTGCAAATTCACGGCCTCAAGGTCAGATTATGGAACACACACACATAAATCAGCAGTATGTGTATTGAACAGTTCTTTTCTGCAGCTATTCTACATTGGGATTACCAGTTGCAGTATTGGAAGGGTTCCCAGATCTTAAACAGCCAAAGAGCAGACTGTGTTTGGAGAGATATAGGCCCTCTGGCCTCAGAAATCTGGGAGGCATGTAGTGTTCTGTTTTATAGCTATGGATTCCTAGGTGTAATTTTCCTAAGCAGCAAAGAGATGTATGAGATCTCTTTTCCAAAATACTTAAAGACTGTTTATTTTTGAGAAATTCTACAAACAATTACAAGCAAAACCTATTACAGCAGGCGATTGTCATGGACGTGCAAAGTAAAAAATTCTACAGCACAAAAAGTTCAATTTAGGTTTTAATATAAAAAAGATTTATTTTTTTTAGGAAAAGGTCTCCAGTGTATGTTAAAAGCAACAAAAGCAACAATAAGCATTGCTTAATAAGGCCAAACTTATTTACGTAGATATAATACATCAGGTGAAATCCAACAGTATTATCTACCAGAAGCAAAAACACCCTTCTTGAAATGATTTCTTAAACATTATGGCCTTTCTTCTGCTCTTTCTGAAGCAGGGTTAGAAAGAATATTGTTCATAAGGGAGAGGAAATAAGATAAAATCTCTCTGAACAAATGAAAGTCCATTCATTTCATTTTCAATTTCATCCTTTATATTGTTACTGTATTTGTTTTACCAATTGGGCATATCAGAACAGATGGTAATTTTCCCCAAATCTCAACTAGTTATCACTGCATTCCACTATGAAGCCATAAGAGGGGGGGAGTTGAGTTCAAGGCAGAGGAACCAAGTACAACATAATGAAAAATTGTTCCTTTGAGACCCAAGAATTTTCATCTTCCTTGGGATATTAAGAAAGCTTACCCATTCACAAAAGCTTTTGTTGCAGAACTTTCTCTTTACATTAATTCACATCATGTGCTTATAGTGAAGTCTTCAAAAAGAGGCCATGTAGAGAATTGGAATATGTTGCTTATGTGAAATATTGCACAATTTGCAAGGTGATGCTACCACTGGAACATATCCTGATCATGAAATTCTAGAGGAATAAAATTCTTCCCAAAGTGATCAAAAATGTAGATGTGGAATATTTCACATTCAAATTCTTTCTTGCCTAACCAAACCAATTCTATTGTCAGGAATAGATACAATAGATACAGCCACATACATGGATCATAGACCTCAGTTGAAAGTTAATAACAAGTTGATACTGCAGATATAAAAATGAAAGGTTCTGTTGCATATGTTTTCTTGACAGAATTAGCACCATTGATCCAGTGGTGGGATTCAGCCAGTTCGCACCACTTTGGCAGAACTGGTAGCTAATTTTTTGTTGCCCAGGCCCAGAGAACCAGTTGTTCACATATTTGAATCCCACCATTGCATTGATCAATTCAGCAACATGAACTGACTTGATAGTTATATGGAAAAACAGAAAAGAACCCTGAAATAAATCAGCAGTTTCATTAAGAAATCATCATGGATGAAAACTTGCAGACATACTGGGCTTTTGCCAATGGCAAAGATAATATTGATTTTACTGAAAGTCAAGGCAGAACACTTTAAAAAGTGATGTTCTTTGAATATCCCATTCCAATGAATTTTCTTTAAAAAGTTTTGGGGGGATTTTCATTCTCTGCTTACAATATATTTATGGATCCCTGTTTCATAGAATAACTCATAGAACTTCAGTGTTGGAAAAGTTCACCAGGATCCAGTCCAAGCCTGTTTATCTATGGTAAAACAGAAGTGAGGGAGGATTATGAGATATGTGTTTTTAAGGCATATGAGATGTTCTGTCTTGCTATGAAAATGGAAATGTCCATCAGTTTAAAAAAATTGCTACATCTTTGCCAGATAATGCTATTATCCATTTCTTTGAAATAATGTAAGTCTTGACTATGGTCTAAGAACTTTGGACAGAACAGCCTTCCTGGAGCCATTTACATCTAAAGGGAATCTGTATAGGAGACTTTTTGAATGCTACTCCCGCCTACAGTTGCTCTACCATGTGTATCATGATAGAAGAAGAGGAAATATAATCAATGACCATGATCAGTCAGCCAAAAAATTCCTCACTGTCTCATTGATGTCAGCCGTGAAAGGCTACACCAATATACAAAATAAAACAACTCCCTCTGAAACTACCAACTACTTTAATTTGAACAGTTCTGCCCAATATATTCAATGAACCTGCAGCCAAATGATTAATCATAAATAATGTTCTTCATTTTCCAAAGCTGTCTAGTTAACCATTTTAATTCATGTTAACTTGTAACAAGTAAACAGAAATTACCCTGGGGCATAAACACCACTTTGCAGAGTAAATTGGTATGAATAGATATCCCTTTGAGTAAATTCAAGATTCACAAATAATATTTCAGCACTCTTCCCTCTTGACTATTGAAACATGTTTGAGAAGTGTGAGATCTAATTTCTGCCATATTTAATTGCTCTTTTTCTGAATAGCTGGCACTCTTTTCATTCTGAATTATTTACATTTCAGGATAATCCATATTTGTAATGTGAACTAACCTCTTGTTCATTGCCATTTAAATGGGTTCATGGTTGAAGCCTCAGTATCATGAATGCAGATTCTTATCTTATCCTAAAATTTGAAAAACATTTAAAAGAGGGGCCTATGATTTCAATTCATCTGTTAGAGTAACATAAATAAATCTAATTGGACAAAATATGTGTATTGTACAGCAAAATATTTTTCATGCCCTCTAAAAACAGTGAAATGACATTTTCTCCTTTTCTCCCAGCCAGCAGAAATAACTTTTCTAAGAATATACTTGCCATAAGACCAAAACTACATTATTATTTCTCAATTGTGCTACTTCTATTAATGTCTGCAAAGCTAATGAACTAATGAATTCTCGTGATTAAATAGTATAGTGGTAGTAAGTCCCTTTGAATGCAATAGAACTTGTTTCCAGATAGCTCTGGACAGGAATAGAACCTTAGATTCCCAGAGACCCATTTTCAAATATTTTTAACAAAAGATATATATTGATATCATTTTTCTATAGCTGAGAGATCACGTAATCAGTTCTCCTTGAAGCCTCTCATCTGCTACCAGAAAACTGAGCCTCAAGAATTTATAAATACTCTAAGGAGGAAATACAGTAAACAATTTGTGATCCTAATTTACATATAATCATGGGTCTAATTTTATGTGCCACTTAGACTAATTTCAACAATCTTCCAAAAGTGACCATTTAGATTTCTGAAAAAAAGCTTTTTTTCTTTTGCCAGAAGCCCACTAGATAGCAAAGACAAAAAAAGGAGAGAATGCAAGATAGAGTGATGAGGATGAGAGAAAGGGAATGAGAACAAAAATTGGACTCAAAAAAGCAATGTCTTTCTTTCTTTATCAAGGCTGCCTTCCAAACATGAAAGAGAAAAAAATTAGCAATAGCAAATTTGATATTGGATAATGGCACATATTTTATAATATACATATTTTTTTACAGAGTTAGGTGTCATGAGGGAAGCTGAAGACATTAAACAAAGAAGCACTTATAGGTATGTGTGTATACAGTATGTATATATTACTTATTATTTGACACATTATTTTTGGAGTTTTAAGATAACATTTTATTTTATTGCTATTTTAATATCTGTGAATCATCTAGAGGACCGAGGTGTTTGGTAAATTGCACAAATGAAAGAAAATTTTTTTATTGAGGAAATAAAAAGGATCTGGAGTCACAAAATAATGAGGGGGGCATTCTAGCCTTCCCCCCACATTTGGTTTAAATGATTTCATTATCTCATTTCTGTCTGTCTGTGAGATAGGAGGCCACACTATTCCTCTGATAGGATGCTGTGACTGCAGGATCATCATTTTATTTTATATAGTGCAATAGAATAATATTCTCTTCCTTAGGAGAAGAAAGATATAAGGAAAGGATCTGCAATCCATAGTAATTGACAGAGGATGTTTGCTTTAAGCGAAGCACTGAATGGACATTATTGTCACAAATAAATCAACTCATATACTTTCTGCCACTATCTTCAATAATAATATTTTGTTCAAACTTCACAGCATCATCTCTTTGATGAAATGTGATGGTGCTTAAGTTTGAAGGATTAGTAATGCTAGAGGAAAGAGACAGAGCAGAACATTGGAAGCTTTGCAAATCTCATTGCAACACATATATTCATCTGCTTTGAAGAAAACTGCAATTACTGTATTACTTCTTGCTAAGTCAGAGCAAAATCTTTCTGGAACAAAGAAATTGCTATTCAAGGGTGAGAGAATAAGACTGCAGCTTTGGTTGAGCTTATTGGAATTATGTCCACGAAGCATAATGGAATTTAGTCTTGAGTAGAACGAAATTAGCTCTTGTTAGATAATGCAGGCATTAGACATTAAATAGAGGATCTCAGGTGAAAAATAGGAGATACGAATAAATAGAAAATAAAGGATACTCTTCTTCAATGCTGCTTTCTTCAGCTTTCAGAGCCTTATACTATAGAACTAATTACTTAAGCAGTCAAAGGTATGGAATGATTTTGACTGAATATTTATATTTTTTTATTCAGGTATACAACTATTCTATACGATTCAAGACAAATATTTATTCAGAAGTGATTGTGCCCAGTTATCACTTTTCTCATTTTTACATTGTTGTTTTTATTCCTCTTTTAAGAGGAATAGCTCAGACCACCTCAGTCACAGCCAAATAGCTTCAGCCTCAGCAAAATTTCCTTAAGCCAAAATTCCAGACAATGTTATAATTTCTGTGCCTGAAGGATCACATGTTTCCAGAAACAGTGAAACAGTCCACTCCATTCTTCCAGTTCCCTGTGCAAGTTCTATGTCTTCCCTTCTACATTTCTCCATTTACCTGAGTTTCTGCACCTTAAAATTGGTCACAGAACATCCCATTTCCAGTATTTAGACATGATTTCTGTTTATTACTATGAAGTTTTTTATTTCCATTCTTGAAGAACTCATCCTGGGGGAAAAACATATTTAAACTGCTGGCAGACTCAGTTCCATGAAAGTTTATGACAGACAACATCTCAGAGAAATTCTCCAGGTATGACAAGTACCTCAAGTTTAATACAACCAAACTAAGTTCAGGCAAATTAAAGAACGATCATATAAGTCAATATGACGACTTTATGTACACAAATTCCTTATTGCAGGCAACAGCTATGCAGTGTTTCATTAATCCCCTCATTGAATCAGAGCAGTCAATAGAAAGCTTAAATACATTTCACAGGAACAATAACAATTTTGTTACAGAGAATAAATTCTAATTGCTACTTTTCTAGCTGGAGGAAAGACCAATCCCTCTTTTTTTGCTTCCTGTGGAGGGAGAAAATGGCAGGCTATAGATATATATTTTGTAATGGTTGGGATTAAGGTGATAATATAATTTGGTTAGGGCAAGAACTTTCATATATACTTTTGAAGTTGCTTTTATATTTCTGTTCCTCTCAAACTCTCTTATTTTCTCTTCTTGCCTGCCCATATTTATGTTTTTTTTTCCCTTTGCCTCTTTCCTATTCTTTTTCTTGTATTTAGAAATAAGCTGAGGGTGATAGCCTGCCAAGAAATTGTGATAAGAAAATGCAAATAATCCCTGTCCTGTACAATCCAAGCAGGCTTCTGATTTGGGATTTAAATTCAAGCTTTGAGATGAATAAGGAGACTCGGATCTCTTAAGGCAATTTGAGCCATTCTTGAATTATTGTATTCTGCTCTGACCCTAATCATGTGCTTAGTGCACATACCCATATTGTTTTCCTAGATAAGGATTTACTTTAGGCTGAATTATCTCTGTTTAACTGTGAGGTATCTCTGGAATAATGATTTAATTCTTCAAAGCCTTATTCAATTTTATTTTTATTTTACGGAGTTCAAGCATAGGCAATCACTTGTATTTATTCACCTATAACACCTGGACTTTTTGCAAGAAATCAAATTCCCTTTCCAAATTATCAAGCCAATTACCCGTAAGGCAGGCATCAGATTGTGTGATCCATGTTTTATAATGCATCAAACACAATGTGTGCCAAGTTCTAAAATGATATGATAAATCATTTAATTTTTTCCACTCCAAGGAATTAGAATAGAATAGAGCTAATCTTCTAGTCCAGCCCCCTGCTCAAGCAGGAGAACTTATACTATAGGACACTCCTCATTCTCCCCTTTTCTTTATTTTTTTCCAAAGAAGGTTTACAAATAATATGCCACTATCTCTTTTTGTTCTCAAGACTAAGCAAATGGGATGGGATGAAACAAACTATTATGGCAAAATGATGCAAATTGCAATGGACGTTCCATCTGGTTAATAGACAGATTGCTGTCATTTGACGTTTTGGTAAGTGAAGTATGAAAACCTATAACCGAAGTTCAGTTCGGGTGTCTTAGAATTCTTGTTGAACTAACGATAAGGTTAATCTCTACACTGTTCGAAGTCGGGAACTGTTCCATACGTTAACAAGGAACGTCCAAAACGTTGGAAAAGTTATACAAGAATAAAAAGAGTCAATTGAGGACTACAAAAAAAAAAAGTTTGATGGATCCAAAACAGGCCATGCTAATCTGCCCCCCTGGAGAGTCTTTGGACGACAAGTGTCAGAATTTCAAGTGAGCTTGGTCAATAGTTATGTGCAAAGTCTTCAGTGTTAGAACACTACATCCACAGGATAAGGAGTAAAGATACAGTGCACTCATAATACCATTCCTGTGTGGACTGCTCTGGGTATTGGTACATTTCTGGGTACAATCCAAGGTACTGGTAGTTACCTTTAAAGCCGTACACGACCTAGGACCAGGATACCTTAGGGATCATCTTTCTTCAGAGTTTCTATCCATCCAACTAGATTAAGCAGAATGGGCATGCTACAGATCCCATCAGTCAAAGAATGTTGGCTGGCAGAGACCTAAAGGTGAGCTTTTTCCACAGTATCCCCTGCTCTATGGAACATTCTTCCTTAAAAGTAAAATGGCCCCAATCCTCTTAGCTTTTCATAAGGCCCTAAAAACCTGGCTATGTTCCTGAGCTTGGGGTGCAGAAACAGCCCAGGGCCTCGTTTCCTGGCTATATTGCTAACTGACCAATTATCTTGCTCCTGTGTATATTTAATTGGATGTTTTTAGTGTTTTTATTGGTTTTACTTTTTTACTGTTTTAAAAATGTTTTTAATATTTTAAAATTGTTATACTGTTTGAATTGTAAGCTATCCAGAATCCTTGACTGAGACGGGTGGCCATAGAAATTGATTGATTGATTGATTGATTGATTGATTGATTGATGATTGATTGATTGAATGAATGAATGAATGAATCTACACAATCTTTCTGTGAATGGAACTCAGTGAAAACTCTCATATCTTACCTTGTGCCAACTTTAAGGACTTTCCTTTCAACTTGTAGTGACAGTTTTCTGATGTGAAACTGAAGTGTGGAGAAAAGCAGTAGTGTTTTGAACTTTTCAAAACCTGCCAAAATTTCACAGACTGGAACCACTACTGCATTACATTTTCAGAAATGCAGAAGGAATTTAATCTTGTCCTCTTGGCAACCTTGACTTATCCACTAACCTGTTTCTCCTCCATTGATTGTTTCCCCAGGAAGTATTGTGGAACTTTCTTCAACAACAGAGAATTAAAAGGCTCTGCTTGTTCATTTTTTAAGGGGCTGTGAGAAATGAGTTGTACAAAAGTAGGTATTGGAATTCATTTTAATATGCAAAGGTTCATCTCTTTAATATATTCCCTCCCAATCCTACATGTCAAAAGATTTTGTAGAAATTTGAAACTTATGTGGCAATGCCAAAGTTCTATCAAGGGGACAACAGAAGAGGGAATAAATAAATGAATGGGAATAGCAGTAGGATAAGAAAAATATAAGAAGAGTTGTGTCTGATTAGCTCAAAGTATTATTTGAGCTCCTAGGATTCTTATGTTTTATGTCATTGCTATGTTGTTACTATATACCACTGCTCCTCAATACATGCTCAATATTCTTGTTTTTTTTCATATTAGTACACCTTGGTTTGTGATACTTTTATATAAACATTTTAAAAAGGAAAGGACCAAGAAAAATTCCAGAGATTCCAGGAAATAAAGAAATCCAAAAGAGATTTCAGGAAATAAAGAAATCCAAAACTCCATCTTCTATTTTTAAGACAAAAGAAAAAGTTGGAGAGGGCACAGATATTTATAAGTGGACAATGAATCAGATATGATTGTTTCTACTTTCTAACACCAGAATTATTGGAGAAGGCTTTTATGGGGGTACTTTCATATCACATAATAGCATACTTTAAAAAAAGAAGGGAAAACACAAGCCATTTTACACTGAATACATTAGTTAAAAAGAACTGGAATTTCCAAAGTTGATTCAAAGCTTGTATATTTGCTAAAGACATTTTAAATTGTTCCTTTAGCTTTGACAGAAAAAAGTAGGTTTAGATTCTGAGATTGAATTTTTTGCTATTAATAACAAACCAGGTATTTTGGAAGCTGTTAAAACATCAGGTCCATACTGAGATGTCAAAACATATTTTTAACTGGATATTCTTTCATTTCTCATTGATGATGGTGGTGATTAAAATTTATGTTTGAAGTTATTGAAAAGATTTTAAGTCATCATTAAATAGCAATTTATCTAGTTTAATTACACATTTGTACCCATTCTTTCCAGTAAAAAAGTTTTACCACTGTTTTTAAGAGTAAAGTTATGCCAGAGAGTTAGATGTTCATGAGATTCTGTATCAAAACTAAATCTATCACCTAACAGGGCACAAATACATCTTAACGCTAGCAAAGTTGAAAACACTAAATTAATCTTAATAAACATTGTACTTAATTACTGCCAAGATTTAAATGGATAAGTACAAAAATTTTCAATTTAGCCCATATTGGCATTTTTCAAAAAAATGTTCATTCCAATAAAATGTTAGTATTAACAATCTAAGCCCAATGATATTTCTAAAATTCTGGAAGGTTAAAACTGCCATCTGTCACAGACAAACATAATTTAGAAAGAGAGATTCTAGGTGTTTTACCTTTCCAAATGCATTATCTCACATGCCTAGCAATTTGATTAAAATGTTTTTTTGGAATGAAAGATAGTATTGGTCTTAAAACATCTACAAGTCTGGAATTATATTCATTTTTATTATTTTTATTTTATCCCACCAAATCAAGGCTATCTCATACCATGTGTGATTTGTTCTAGTACAGCAGACATAATAACTTGGACAAATTCTGAAATTGGTGAAACAAGTTCTACAGACCACTAGTGTACCAAAAGTAGACTAAGGACCTTTAAACTAGTAAGACAATGCTGCTGCCACTATCTTTTTTTTTTTTTAAATAAATTTTTATTGATTTTTCATTGAACAACAAAAACATAAATCTTTTATCACAATATCAACCAAAAAAAAATCAACACCAATCAATACATTCACGGACGTGTCCGGTGTCCCCCTCCTGCACCACCCTCTCACTTGCCTACACCTTCCTCCTCCCTATCCTACCACCACTCCTCCTTCCTCCCTCTTTCCTACCTCCCTTTCTCCCTCAACCATCCCGTCAGTGCANTTGGTTATTCCAGCTTGCAGGACTGGCCTAGGGTAATTTTTAGAGGGGTTTTAATTAGATTTTAATTTGACAATATTTAAATATCTCTTTTAATTAATTTTAAATTTGTATTGTTATTTATGTATTTTAATTGATTGTCAGCCGCCCTGAGTCCTGCGAGGAGAAGGGCGGGATATAAATCCAAATAATAAATAAATAAATAAATAAACTGACCAATTATCTTGCTCCTGTGTATATTCAATTGGATGTTTTTAGTGTTTTTATTGGTTTTACTTTTTTACTGTTTTAAAAATGTTTTTAATATTTTAAAATTGTTATACTGTTTGAATTGTAAGCTATCCAGAATCCTTGACTGAGACGGGTGGCCATAGAAATTGATTGATTGATTGATTGATTGATTGATTGATTGATTGATTGATTGATTGAATGAATGAATGAATGAATCTACACAATCTTTCTGTGAATGGAACTCAGTGAAAACTCTCATATCTTACCTTGTGCCAACTTTAAGGACTTTCCTTTCAACTTGTGGTGACAGTTTTCTGATGTGAAACTGAAGTGTGGAGTATAGCAGTAGTGTTTTGAACTTTTCAAAACCTGCCAAAATTTCACAGACTGGAACCGCTACTGCATTACATTTTCAGAAATGCAGAAGGAATTTAATCTTCTCCTCTTGGCAACCTTGACTTATCCACTAACCTGTTTCTCCTCCATTGATTGTTTCCCCAGGAAGTATTGTGGAACTTTCTTCAACAACAGAGAATTAAAAGGCTCTGCTTGTTCATTTTTTAAGGGGCTTTGAGAAATGAGTTGTACAAAAGTAGGTATTGGAATTCATTTTAATATGCAAAGGTTCATCTCTTTAATATATTCCCTTCCAATCCTACATGTCAAAAGATTTTGTAGAAATTTGAAACTTATGTGGCAATGCCAAAGTTCTATCAAGGGGACAACAGAAGAGGGAATAAATAAATGAATGGGAATAGCAGTAGGATAAGAAAAATATAAGAAGAGTTGTGTCTGATTAGCTCAAAGTATTATTTGAGCTCCTAGGATTCTTATGCTTTATGTCATTGCTATGTTGTTACTATATACCACTGCTCCTCAATACATGCTCAATATTCTTGTTTTTTTTCATATTAGTACACCTTGGTTTGTGATACTTTTATATAAACATTTTAAAAGGGAAAGGACCAAGAAAAATTCCACAGATTCCAGGAAATAAAGAAACCCAAAAGAGATTTCAGGAAATAAAGAAATCCAAAACTCCATCTTCTATTTTTAAGACAAAAGAAAAAGTTGGAGAGGGCACAGATATTTATAAGTGGACAATGAATCAGATATGATTGTTTCTACTTTCTAACACCAGAATTATTGGAGAAGGCTTTTATGGGGGTACTTTTATATCACATAATAGCATACTTTAAAAAAAGAAGGGAAAACACAAGCCATTTTACACTGAATACATTAGTTAAAAAGAACTGGAATTTCCAAAGTTGATTCAAAGCTTGTATATTTGCTAAAGACATTTTAAATTGTTCCTTTAGCTTTGACAGAAAAAAGTAGGTTTAGATTCTGAGATTGAATTTTTTGCTATTAATAACACACCAGGTATTTTGGAAGCTGTTAAAACATCAGGTCCATACTGAGATGTCAAAACATATTTTTAACTGGATATTCTTTCATTTCTCATTGATGATGGTGGTGATTAAAATTTATGTTTGAAGTTATTGAAAAGATTTTAAGTCATCATTAAATAGCAATTTATCTAGTTTAATTACACATTTGTACCCATTCTTTCCAGTAAAAAAGTTTTACCACTGTTTTTAAGAGTAAAGTTATGCCAGAGAGTTAGATGTTCATGAGATTCTGTATCAAAACTAAATCTATCACCTAACAGGGCACAAATACATCTTAACGCTATCAAAGTTGAAAACACTAAATTAATCTTAATAAACATTGTACTTAATTACTGCCAAGATTTAAATGGATAAGTACAAAAATTTTCAATTTAGCCCATATTGGCATTTTTCAAAAAAATGTTCATTCCAATAAAATGTTAGTATTAACAATCTAAGCCCAATGATATTTCTAAAATTCTGGAAGGTTAAAACTGCCATCTGTCACAGACAAACATAATTTAGAAAGAGAGATTCTAGGTGTTTTACCTTTCCAAATGCATTATCTCATATGCCTAGCAATTTGATTAAAATGTTTTTTTGGAATGAAAGATAGTATTGGTCTTAAAACATCTACAAGTCTGGAATTATATTCATTTTTTATTATTTTTATTTTATCCCACCAAATCAAGGCTATCTCATACCATGTGTGATTTGTTCTAGTACAGCAGACATAATAACTTGGACAAATTCTGAAATTGGTGAAACAAGTTCTACAGGCCACTAGTGGACCAAAAGTAGACTAAGGACCTTTAAACTAGTAAGACAATGCTGCTGCCACTATCTTGATGTCTTACTACTCTGAACCTCAAGTACTAACCATGTTGTGTTTGTTTTAGCCCCACTGTTCCCACTGGCACTCCATTATTTTTCAGAGAGAGAGAGAGAGAGAAATGGACTAATTTCAGCTCTGTAATGATGACAATTCAGATAACTAAAGGCCATTATTCTACATGCAACCTGGACTGTTAGTGAATAATCTTGATCTTCTTCACCAGACCATATCAAATATATCACTGATATGATATCAGAGCTTCACACTGTGCTGAAAAGTGCTTACTTCTGAGCAGGTGTTTGTTTAACAATTCTACTCCTCCTTTTGCTTAGACACAAACCACTTTGGCTTATATTACTTAGAGTGAGAACTGATTCAGCAGCAGTAAATGGAGAATTCTCCACATTGTGAGGGAGCAGACATCATTTCCTTTACCATAGAAGCCATCTTTCCCTTTAGAGGGGCAGCAGGCATCCACTTTAACTGTGGATGGTAGGTCAGCCACAACTACACTCTGACAGCCCAAAGGAGCCATACAGTAGTATCTCAAAATGCCCACTAGCATTTTTATGCTACACACAGGGATCACCAAGGAAGACAATGGCTGCATGTTTTGGAGATGCATTCTTATCCTTAATGGTGAGGATGCAATGATCCTCTTGGCCCAATTTAGGTTGACAGGAGCAATGTTCTCTTCACTGAGAACTGTATTGCCATTCTCTAGTGGGAACCATTTAAAACAGAGGTAAAAAGCACCCATATCTAGGTATAAGATACCAGTATCTTTACAATGTATAATGGAGGAATGATAGTAAGACTAATGTGGGTTTCATTCTGGAAATCCCACCTCATAATCCCTAGGGTAGCCAATACTGCAGTCTTAAAGATCTTTTGCCCCTAATCCTCAAGATAATAAATAATAAGCCTGAATAACTTACATCTTTGTTTCATTTATTCCTTGTTTTGGCATGTGCAAATTGTCAAAACAGTACTGTAAGCCATTCCAAGAAACTATGCTGAAATCTGCCTATATAATGATTCAATGAATGGATTTTTGTAAGAAATATCCTAGAAGCTAATGTCCCCCTACTCAGCAAAAAAATAAATAAAACTGAAAATAGGCTGGGCATTTCAGCAAAACAACACTCCATGCTTGAAGAGTTTCATGGTTCCTAGACCTGACTATTATTTGTGACTATATCTCAAACATGCAGTGCACACAAGAAGACCAAAGAATATTCTGAGCTAGGAGAGTTCTGGAAGGAAGAGAGGGAAAAACATTTCAAAAGATAGTTGATGCTATCTGGCTTTAGGAAGTATTTGTAAGCTATTAATTCTGTCAAAGGAGATGTTACAAAGTACTAACTAGAAGATTCTTTTTTGGAATCTGTAAACAATAATAGAAAGAATATGCAATATTTTGCAGAAAGAACATGTTTAATAACTTTGTATCAGGTAGAGGAAGTGTCAGTTTTTATTCACTTTAGAGATTTACTGAAACCTTCACTATGATTAGGATGGCCAATTTTTACATACAACTGTCAGTGCTTTCTCAAGCCAATTCCTGTTTCTTGGTAGTTTCATGAGAGTGGTTTGCAATTACTGCTCCCATCAGCAGTTTTCAACTTTCCAGTCTAGCTTACTGGTAATCTCCAATGCCAGTGCTTAGTAGGTCTACTAAGCCTAAGTTTTTCCAAGCTCCACTGTGACCCACTGCTAGGGACTGCCACCTGCTGTGACCCTATAAATGGGAACATGCCTGATGACAGCACTTAAAATCATACACATCTTTTTTTGTAAACTTATTTATCTAATTTTCATTCATTTGCAGCAGTAGAAAATAGGCTTTTCTTCAATGCACTAATTGACTTGAGAGACTATGGGCTATCCTATAAACGGATGATTTACAAATTAGCTGTACAAAATAAAGTTCAGTAGCATGGTAACAATTCCACACTTGTCAGGATAATAACAAAAATAGTATTTTGATTAACATTGTGAGTTAATGTTCAGGCTGAAATAAGGCCCTGGAGATGTCCAATAATTATGAAAGTTCAGCCTATCATTACTGAGAGCATGAAAAGTGCAGCAGTCAGTCATCCGAAGGGTAGATATAAAGAGAAACAACCGAACATCTGATACACGAAGGACAGGGACAAAGTTAATGAGGTTTTGCTAGTGTCATCCATTATGTAAAGTTCACAAGATAATGAGAGAAGTCAAAATAGGAGGGTCATTAAAAAAAAAGCAAAGGGATGCTGATGTTGTTCAGTTGCCAAGAGTTTGGGGCTATCTGATGCTATAGCTGTGGGAGGGGGGGAAGAATAGATTTACACCTCTTTCCAAATTACAGATCTGGATGGCATTAGAAGAAGGGAGAAAACCACTGATGGTTCATTTTAAACTACACAACAAATGCAATAAGCATCCTGCACACCTGTCCAAAAGCCATAAGAATATGTTCTTTTTCCATGACTCATCAGCAGTAGATAAAAAAGATTCTTGTAAACATCATAAAGCAGAGTTTTATTTTGTTCCAAACTACTCACCGGGGAGCTGAGTGGACGGCTGCTAAAATTCTTCAACCAACAGTCTGGAAAACAACGCTAACAAACAGCGTATCTTTTTTGCCTGATGTGTCTGTTGAATACAGCCATAAGTTACAGCAGGCTGAGCATCCGTGCTTATCAGAGGTGCTTGTAATGCACGACAAGGGATAAAGCAAACAGCCAAGTACCTTCATCCATCCAAAAAAAAGCACCTGAGCATACTAAAACACCACTTGCCTAAACCAATTGCTATAATTGCATGGCTCATAAACTCAAATTTCTGAGGTGATTTTTTTTTTAAAAAAAAAAGCCTCAAAAGAGAGAAGGCAAACCATAATAAGATAGAAATTGTTCTGGAGAAATAGGTGAAAAGGAGATCATAAATCCATTGAGCATGCCACTTTCAGCATAAAAAATGGTTTTCAACACGAAGATAGGTATGCAAAGTTTTTGACTTTCATCTCCAGCCTCACAGACATAGACAATGACAAGAAATTGGGCCCTCAAACTCCTGAATATCAGAAGAGGATCAGAGTGTCTGTATGAGATCAAAAGGATCTTCCCATTCCTCTTCAATTAACAGGGTTTGTTTGTTTTTTCAATTTTTTTACCTTTCTACATAGGTAGGAGCTGCAGAAAACCTAACATTTATTTTTCCCTCTTCATAGAAGAGGATCAGCTTAGTTATCCGCAAATATTATGTAGGGAGAAAAAATGTAATGAATATAGAGAATTCTTTTTTCCTACTCTGCCCCAACTAGCTTATTTCTATCTTTGATTTACAATAGGAAAATAAAGAATGCAGTCAGATTAGCTTACACAGAAACAGATAGAAGGAAAGAAAATATAAAAAGTGGGAAAATACATGAACTCACCCGCTAAGTCCCAGTTTACAAAGCAAACCTTTTTCATCTTTATATATTCAGCACAAAGATTTAAATATGGTTCAAGGTGTCACCTAAATCAGGATTTCCCAATGTTAGTGATCCAAACATTCTTGAGATACTCCATCTTTTCCTTTCCAGTAGAGATAATGACAAGATTGGGGCAGGGGAAAGGACAACTTTAAAACATTGTTAAGCCATCCTCATTATCATCATCATGTAATTAACTAATTAAATTTGTATTCCACTAAAACATTCTGACTGTTGGCCTTCAACAAGATAACATGTAATAAAACACTTTTAATGTGAAAACAATTATGAGAAAACATCTGTAATTTTAAAAAAAAGTAATTGAATTTGGCCTACAATCCTAATACTAGTAAAACCCCACAACTCATAAAATCAAAATAACAACAATAAAATGTATATCTACACCCAAGCACATACACACATATACAGTCAACTCAAGACAACTCACACAAGAAGCCATCAAGTACAGCAAATACCAAGGTGATGTACTGTCCCTATTACTGTTCTGCATAGGCTTGAAGCCTCTCCATCAGATAATCACAAGTACTGAATATGGACAGAAGTTCAAGAATGGAACTATCATCGGTTACCTCCTCTACCTTGGTGACCTCAAGCTGTATTCTAAGAGTGAACGAGACATTGACTCGCTGATCCACCTGACACAGATCTACAGTGAAGATATTGGGGTGTCATTCAGACAGACGTGTGGCCAGATGATCAAATGAGGGAAGATAATTAAAACTGAAAGTAATTAGAACAACCAGTGGGCAACATAGCAGACATACAGACCAGTTGCAAGTACCTTAGTATCCCCCTTAGTCATATGGTAACCCGAATGAGGAAACAAGGAAGACAGCAACATTCAAGTGCTACCAAAGGATAATACAGCCACTTGAAGAGCCACTTCAAGAACCTGGAGACTAAAACATATGAAGAACGGCTGCAGGACTTGGGTTTGGCTAGTCTAAAGAAAATAAGAAATAGGGGAGACACGATAACAGTATTCTAGTATTTGAGGGGCTGCCACAAAGAAGAGGGAGTCACATTATTCACCAAAGCACCAGAGGGCAGGACAAGAAACAATGGTTCTAAATTGGTCAAAGAGAGAAGCAACCTGGAATTAAGGAGAAACTTCCTGACAGTAAGGACCAGGGCTTTTTTTGTCATAGAATGCCCAGAATGGAGTTCCGGCACCTTTTTTGGATGGAACCTTGTAGGGTAGGCAAGGCGACTCCTGGGAGGATCCATAGCACAACAAGAAGTAAAGAGCACCAGGAGAAGAAGAGACTCTAAAAATATTTTATGGTAAAAACCAACATGACAAATACTGGTTAAACCAACAATCAACCAATGGAACAGCTTGCCTCCAGAAATCGTGGGCACTCCATCACTGGAGATTTTTAAGAAGAGGCTAGACAATCACTTGTCTGAGATGGTATAGGGGCTGGACTAGAAGACCTCCAAAGTCCCTTCCAGCTCTATTCTATTCTATTCTATTCTATTCTATTCTATTCTATTCTATTCTATTCTATTCTATTCTATTCTGGGGGGGTGGAGGGAGGAGAGAGGTATCAGTACGGTCAGTGGGAGAGGCAGATATGGCGGGAGCAGAGGACCATATCAGGTTAGGGGAGCACGCACACGCTATTTACAAACTTGTGGGTGCTCCGGTCCTCAGGTCTCTACTCGGCTTCCAGGAGACCTAGATCCCCCGGCCCGGGACCATCGGCTGTTGTTATGCAACGCCAGGTCCGTGGTAAATAAGGCCCCCCTCATACAAGATCTTATTTTAGAGGGGGTTGCGGACCTGGCGGGTATTACTGAGACCTGGTTGGGCGTAGAAGGAGGAGCACCTCTTGTAGACATCTGCCCACCAGGTTTTCAGGCATTTCATCAGCCGAGGACCCGGGGTAGGGGCGGGGGGGTAGCGGTCATTATAAGGGAGGGCCTTTGTCCTAGGGAGACCACTGTGCCTCAGATAGACGGCGTGGAGTCCCTCNAAGGTATTTGCTGCTTCTTCAACTCTTGAGTCAGAAATGCAAACTCCTTTCTTTTTTAAAAAATCTTTGAAGGTATTTCTTTCAAAAGTATAATATCCTGAGCAGCAATCTGAAACTTCTGCTGGTAAAAGGCCTGTATAATTTCATTTCTACGTGTTTTTCTGGAAAAATAAACAACAACATCTCTAGGCTGTTTTCTCTGACGTGCAACCCATGAATTGACTCTAAATATTTTTTCAATCTCTCCATAGATAATTTCAGGGTCGCAGTCTAAAGCCAAAGCCAGGGCAGCTGTTACCTCTTCTCTCAGTTTCTCCTGTGCATTTTCCTGAAGGCCTCTGATTCTTATTGCATGTTCCATTTCTCTAAATTGTGCCATTACAATATCACTTTGAACAATCTCTATAGTTTCTTCTACTTTTTCCATTCTCTCCTTCACCCCTTCCATTTTTTCTCCTACTTCCTCCACCCGGTTCTCTATACAATCCATATGAAAAGCAAAGCCCTGAAAGATTTGAGACATATTCTCACATAGTTCATCATTCTTTTTAGCAAGCAGCTCTTCTGTCTCCACTCTTACTTGCTGTACAATTTGTTTAGACATCTGCATCTGCATCTGCATCAAAGAGTCCTATAAGTCCTTTAAAGTAATATAAGGTGGTGAAGAGGGTGGAGGAGTTTTAGCTCTCTGTTGCGTAGCCTGTACTGCTGGAGAGGAAACAGCTGACTTAAGTGCTGGAGGGGCTACACCTCATTTAGAAGCCATTCTGAAGCTTAAAAAAGGTTTTGATATACAGTCCCAAACAGTTAAAAGTCAAACAAATTTTCCTTTAATTTTTCTTGATTTTTTGGAGATTTTTTCTTAATTTTTGAAATTTTTTTACAGTTTTAACAATGTAGCCATCCACAACCGGAAGGAAAGTAAAAGTGTCTCTTTAGCACAAAGAAGCGGCAAACCGCAGCCATTTTTTTTTCTCCAAAAAGTAACTTTCAATTTTCAATCCTTGAGAAGAGTGCTTTAAAGTCTGAGTCCAAGTTTTAAGTTCTTTATAAAAGATCCAGACTTCCTAGTTAGCTCCGTCTGTGAAAAATACTCACAATTTAATTCGGGAAAAATCAGAAGTGGAGACGGCGTCTGGCTTCGCTTGCAGCGAAGACGTCCCGATCTGCGGAGAAGCTCTGAGCTCCGGAGGAGTTCTCACCTTCACCTCGCTGGGAACACCCAGGGAGGCTAGGGAACTCGACTCCTACTCACGAGCAAGCTCTCCTTCTCTCCTTTGCCCAGAGAGAAGTTTCAAATCGCCAAACAGCTGATAAACGCTGTTTCGGCTACTGCCACTATCTTGATGTCTTACTACTCTGAACCTCAAGTACTAACCATGTTGTGTTTGTTTTAGCCCCACTGTTCCCACTGGCACTCCATTATTTTTCAGAAAGAGAGAAAGAGAGAGAGAGAGAAATGGACTAATTTCAGCTCTGTAATGATGACAATTCAGATAACTAAAAGCCATTATTCTACATGCAACCTGGACTGTTAGTGAATAATCTTGATCTTCTTCACCAGACCATATCAAATATATCACCGATATGATATCAGAGCTTCACACTGTGCTGAAAAGTGCTTACTTCTGAGCAGGTGTTTGTTTAGCAATTCTACTCCTCCTTTTGCTTAGACACAAACCACTTTGGCTTCTATTACTTAGAGTGAGAACTGATTCATCAGCAGTAAATGGAGAATTCTCCACATTGTGAGGGAGCAGACATCATTTCCTTTACCATAGAAGCCATCTTTTCCTTTAGAGGAGCAGCAGGCATCCACTTTAACTGTGGATGGTAGGTCAGCCACAGCTACACTCTGACAGCCCAAAGGAGCCATACAGTAGTATCTCAAAATGCCCACTAGCATTTTTATGCTACACACAGGGATCACCAAGGAAGACAATGGCTACATGTTTTGGAGATGCATTCTTATCCTTAATGGTGAGGATGCAATGATCCTCTTGGCCCAGTTTAGGTTGACAGAAGCAATGTTCTCTTCACTGAGAACTGTATTGCCATTCTCTAGTGGGAACCATTTAAAACAGAGGTAAAAAGCACCCATATCTAGGTATAAGATACCAGTATCTTTACAATGTATAATGGAGGAATGATAGTAAGACTAATGTGGGTTTCATTCTGGAAATCCCACCTCATAATCCCTAGGGTAGCCAACACTGCAGTCTTAAAGATCTTTTGCCCCTAATCCTCAAGATAATAAATAATAAGCCTGAATAACTTACATCTTTGTTTCATTTATTCCTTGACTTGGCATGGGCAAATTGTCAAAACAGTACTGTAAGCCATTCCAAGAAACTATGCTGAAATCTGCCTATATAATGATTCAATGAATGGATTTTTGTAAGAAATATCCTAGAAGCTAATGTCCCCCTACTCAGCAAAAAAATAAATAAAACTGAAAATAGGCTGGGTATTTCAGCAAAACAACACTCCATGCTTGAAGAGCTTCATGGTTCCTAGACCTGACTATTATTTGTGACTATATCTCAAACATGCAGTGTACACAAGAAGACCAAAGAATATTCTGAGCTAGGAGAGTTCTGTAAGGAAGAGAGGGAAAAACATTTCAAAAGATAGTTGATGCTATCTGGCTTTAGGAAGTATTTGTAAGCTATTAATTCTGTCAAAGGAGATGTTACAAAGTACTAACTAGAAGATTCTTTTTTCTTTTTTGGAATCTGTAAACAATAATAGAAAGAATATGCAATATTTTGCCGAAAGAACATGTTTAATAACTTTGTATCAGGTAGAGGAAGTGTCAGTTTTTATTCACTTTAGAGATTTACTGAAACCTTCACTATGATTAGGATGGCCAACTTTTACATACAACTGTCAGTGCTTTCTCAAGCCAATTCCTGTTTCTTGGTAGTTTCATGAGAGTGGTTTGCAATTACTGCTTCCATCAGCAGTTTTCAACTTTCCAGTCTAGCTTACTGGTAATCTCCAATGCCAGTGTTTAGTAGGTCTACTAAGCCTAAGTTTTTCCAAGCTCCACTGTGACCCACTGCTAGGGACTGCCACCTGCTGTGACCCTATAAATGGGAACATGCCTGATGACAGCACTTAAAATCATACACATCTTTTTTGTAAACTTATTTATCTAATTTTCATTCATTTGCAGCAGTAGAAAATAGGCTTTTCTTCAATGCACTAATTGACTTGAGAGACTGTGGGCTATCCTATAAATGGATGATTTACAAATTAGCTGTACAAAATAAAGTTCAGTAGCATGGTAACAATTCCAGACTTGTCAGGATAATAACAAAAATAGTATTTTGATTAACATTGTGAGTTAATGTTCAGGCTGAAATAAGGCCCTGGAGATGTCCAATAATTATGAAAGTTCAGCCTATCATTATTGAGAGCATGAAAAGTGCAGCAGTCAGTTATCCGAAGGGTAGATATAAAGAGAAACAACCGAACATCTGATACACGAAGGACAGGGACAAAGTTAATGAGGTTTTGCTGGTGTCATCCATTATGTAAAGTTCACAAGATAATGAGAGAAGTCAAAATAGGAGGGTCATTAAAAAAAAAGCAAAGGGATGCTGATGTTGTTCAGTTGCCAAGAGTTTGGGGCTATCTGATGCTATAGCTGTGGGGGGGGGGGGAATAGATTTAAACCTCTTTCCAAATTACAGATCTGGATGGCATTAGAAGAAGGAAGAAAACCACTGATGGTTCATTTTAAACTACACAACAAATGCAATAAGCATCCTGCACACCTGTCCAAAAGCCATAAGAATATGTTCTTTTTCCATGACTCATCAGCAGTAGATAAAAAAGATTCTTGTAAACATCATAAAGCAGAGTTTTATTTTGTTCCAAACTACTCACCGGGGAGCTGAGTGGACGGCTGCTAAAATTCTTCAACCAACAGTCTGGAAAACAACGCTAAAAAACAGCATATCTTTTTTGCCTGATGTGTCTGTTGAATACAGCCATAAGTTACAGCAGGCTGAGCATCCGTGCTTATCAGAGGTGCTTGTAATGCACGACAAGGGATAAAGCAAACAGCCAAGTACCTTCATCCATCCCAAAAAAGTACCTGAGCATACTAAAACACCACTTGCCTAAACCAATTGCTATAATTGCATGGCTCATAAACTCAAATTTCTGAGGTGATTTTTTTTTTAAAAAAAACCTCAAAAGAGAGAAGGCAAACCATAATAAGATAGAAATTGTTCTGGAGAAATAGGTGAAAAGGAGATCATAAATCCATTGAGCATGCCACTTTCAGCATAAAAAATGGTTTTCAATACGAAGATAGGTATGCAAAGTTTTTGACTTTCATCATCTCCACCCTCACAAACATGGACGATGACAAGAAATTGGGCCCTCAAACTCCTGAATATCAGAAGAGAATCAGAGTGTCTGTATGAGATCAAAAGGATCTTCCCATTCCTCTTCAATTAACAGGGTTTGTTTGTTTTTTCAATTTTTTTACCTTTCTACATAGGTAGGAGCTGCAGAAAACCTAACATTTATTTTTCCCTCTTCATAGAAGAGGATCAGCTTAGTTATCCGCAAATATTATGTAGGGAGAAAAAATGTAATGAATATAGAGAATTCTTTTTTCCTACTCTGCCCCAACTAGCTTATTTCTATCTTTGATTTACAATAGGAAAATAAAGAATGCAGTCAGATTAGCTTACACAGAAACAGATAGAAGGAAAGAAAATATAAAAAGTGGGAAAATACATGAACTCACCCACTAAGTCCCAGTTTACAAAGCAAACCTTTTTCATCTTTATATATTCAGCACAAAGATTTAAATATGGTTCAAGGTGTCACCTAAATCAGGATTTCCCAATGTTAGTGATCCAAACATTCTTGAGATACTCCATCTTTTCCTTTCCAGTAGAGATAATGACAAGATTGGGGCAGGGGAAAGGACAACTTTAAAACATTGTTAAGCCATCCTCATTATCATCATCATCTAATTAACTAATTAAATTTGTATTCCACTAAAACATTCTGACTGTTGGCCTTCAACAAGATAACATGTAATAAAACACTTTTAATGTGAAAACAATTATGAGAAAACATCTGTAATTTTAAAAAAAAGTAATTGAATTTGGCCTACAATCCTAATACTAGTAAAACCCCACAACTCATAAAATCAAAATAACAACAATAAAATGTATATCTACACCCAAGCACATACACACATATACAGTCAACTCAAGACAACTCACACAAGAAGCCATCAAGTACAGCAAATACCAAGGTGATGTACTGTCCCTATTACTGTTCTGCATAGGCTTGAAGCCTCTCCATCAGATAATCACAAGTACTGAATATGGATAGAAGTTCAAGAATGGAACTATCATCAGTTACCTCCTCTACCTTGGTGACCTCAAGCTGTATTCTAAGAGTGAACGAGACATTGACTCGCTGATCCACCTGACACAGATCTACAGTGAAGATATTGGGGTGTCATTCAGACAGACGTGTGGCCAGATGATCAAATGAGGGAAGATAATTAAAACTGAAAGTAATTAGAACAACCAGTGGGCAACATAGCAGACATACAGACCAGTTGCAAGTACCTTAGTATCCCCCTTAGTCATATGGTAACCCGAATGAGGAAACAAGGAAGACAGCAACATTCAAGTGCTACCAAAGGATAATACAGCCACTTGAAGAGCCACTTCAAGAACCTGGAGACTAAAACATATGAAGAACGGCTGCAGGACTTGGGTTTGGCTAGTCTAAAGAAAATAAGAAATAGGGGAGACACGTTAACAGTATTCCAGTATTTGAGGGGCTGCCACAAAGAAGAGGGAGTCACATTATTCACCAAAGCACCAGAGGGCAGGACAAGAAACAATGGTTCTAAATTGGTCAAAGAGAGAAGCAACCTGGAATTAAGGAGAAACTTCCTGACAGTAAGGACCAGGGCTTTAGCACCAGGAGAAGAAGAGACTCTAAAAATATTTTATGGTAAAAACCAACATGACAAATACTGGTTAAACCAACAATCAACCAATGGAACAGCTTGCCTCCAGAAATCGTGGGCACTCCATCACTGGAGATTTTTAAGAAGAGGCTAGACAATCACTTGTCTGAGATGGTATAGGGGCTGGACTAGAAGACCTCCAAAGTCCCTTCCAGCTCTATTCTATTCTATTCTATTCTATTCTATTCTATTCTATTCTATTGGAAGGACAAGATCCATGCAAACAACATGTACACCTGCCATTTACCAGATACTCTGCCAGTATAGTATGCTGGCCAAAGAAGGACATGGAAGCCCCTCACAATTATTGTCTTTGTTTTGAAGAAACGAAGCACAGATTGGGAAGCAGGGAGTGTCTGTTAGCTCAAAGCAAGAAAGAAACAAGAGGGTCACCTGCTCCCTCTGTTGATGGAACCATTCAGATTTATGGGGAGCTATACAAATGATCATGAAAATGCAATGGGATAGTGAATTTGCCCCGCCCTTCCTTTCCTATGATTTGAATGTTTTGAATGGGAGGTTGCCCTAAGAAATTACAAGTACTTAAGGGTCTGCACAATAGCAAGACATTACAATGGGGTGACAAATCAGTAGCCAAGAACAAAACAGTGGAGATAAAGAGAAGGTTTTGCCCATATTCATCAAGAAAGAAAAGTAAAGTGACAAGAAAAATAGGAGCACAATCAGCTAATATTGCTCACATCATAGAATGACTTACTTCCAAGTACAACCTGAGTAAGGTGTATCTAACATATTTAATAGGGCCCATATGAAAAAAGATTCATTTTTTTAATTGAATCTTAAAAGTGGCTAATCCTGCATCTGATCTACAAGTAGTTGACCCTTATCCTCTTTAGCACTGATACATCCCTCCACAGTTTAGAAGAAATGTCTTTGCTGCACTTAATGCACACATGAGCATCCCAGTCTTATATACCTTATCAGCAGGCTCACTCCCAAATTTGTCACTGTGAAGATAGCAATACTTAGCATTTCAAGAGCTTAAAAGCACTTTACAAACAATGGTGTTGGTGGAGTGCTTGAATTACTTGAAATGTGCTGTTATCCATTTGTTGGAGTAATCTTTTAAAAGACCCTGTAAAGAAGACTAGTATTATTCTTCCTCTTGGGCATTGATAATGATGTTTACCTAGTGAATTGTACACTACAGTGGCTTTTCCTTTCTTCCCCCTCTTGCTTTCATCATCCCTGACATGTAAATGTTGGCTACAACGCCCAAGATTTGATTATTTCCTTAAGACTCTTGCCAAAGTTTATTTCTATTTTTGAAGGGGCTTTGGACACAAACTATAAGTGTTATGCAGCCATTCAACAGAGGTCCTAGTTAACCCCATAAAACAACATGGTTACATTCACTCAACTCCTTTTGCCATAGTTTTATGCTAATGTAATGTCATTTTATACAACAAATCATATGTTTTATGCCAATGTCTAGGCAATAATATTAGCAGCTATTAATATATGTGAAATCATTGGCAAATAGATATTATTTACATTTTAATTCATTTTGGGAAAGTGGTTTAGCGATAGAATTATTCACAGTACTAATCAGTATCAATATATTGCCTTTTATTTGAAATCAGGCAATCTGTTTATTCCTGCAAAGCCACCACCAAAATTAAATTAGGCAGAAAAGGATCCACCATAAAGGTTAAGCAGAATCCCCAGCATCCCTCATCAATGATGTTACTAACTCAAACTCCCAGAAATTGCACCAAACTGAAAAGGCCCTGGTTCCCTATATTTGAGATAAATAATGATAAATAATGAGTTGCTATATTTCCATTAATAATTGCAATTCATTCAAAAGTGTACACATATTCATTTCATGAAATTGACTTAGAGTGAGGGGATTGATCAATAGATCTGCAACATAGGACATACCAGCATACTATAGGTGATACTACCAAGCATGAGATATTTGATGTTATTGTATCAGGAATCCTCACAAGGTATGTCAAAGAGGGAAACAGCACAAAATTTGAGGTTTTGGATGTAAAAGTAACTCCAAATTAACACTGGCTTTGGCAAAAGTTTTGAGGAGATGCCAAATTGCATGGCCATAATTCATAGACCATTGTCCATTGTCCAGTTGTGTGGTAAAGTTATCATCTTACTGTTCACATAATTAAGAAGTATGGATCATGACCCTTTTATGTGATTTACTTATTTTATTTATGCCTTTCTAATGCTGATATTCTGACGTTCTGCTTTGGGCTATTAAGGATAATTAAAATTGACTATAAAACACATTAATGTAATATAACAGATTCATAACAGTGAAGTCTTCCCAGATAATTGGATTTGGGACTTATCCTGTGGCTTATTTAGCATAGTGGCTAATTTGGCTCTACAGAGGATACTGACAATGTTCTCACAAGAGAGGTTCATGAGTTTGGATAATGAACTAGAAACAGAGCCTGAGGACAACCTAGATTGAAAAAAAAAATATGTTGTTTGTGACTTTGAGCGCCTAGCTATTTCTTTAAAAAAAAACCTAAAATGCTTCTCTTTGTGCTTTATTGACATTTAGTTTTAGATTCTGCTTTCATCCCATTGTTGCTCAGGGCCATGAGTCACATTGTGAGGTAGAGAAAAGGTGCTGTCCTTAAACTTCCAAAATGATCCAAGTAACAAGAAATAATAGGTTAAATTTTAAAATGTTAAGGGGGAAAAAACCAGAAAACATTAACACTGAAATAAAGATAAAGTAAAAAATGGAACATTGAAGGGAAGTCAAAGTATAAGAAAAAAGAGATAGATTTTGCTGTAGTGGTTAAGGGATAGGGATCTACAACAACTTGCCACAGTCAACTTGCTACAGCTACAGCTAATTCACTACGGACAACTCGCCATGGCCAACTCACCGGAGGACAACTCACCAGGGGACAAGAGTTACACTAATATCAAAAAAATGGTGGAATAGAATCATGAAAGAAAGGATGCCAAAAGAGGGACGAAATGAAATGTGAATGATAAAAATTATTTTATATAATTAAATTAAATTGTTGAATTGTCCTGCAGCACATTGTCCCGTGGCAAGTTGACCATGGTGAGTTGTTCCGCAGTGAGTTGGCTATGGCGAATTGGCCACGGTGAATTGACTGTGGCGAGTTGACCATGGCAAATTGGCTGTGGCAAGTTGTCCCATTGCGTTAGGATAGAAACCGGGAAACTGTGAATTTTAGTCCCCTCTTAAGCACAAAGCCAAGCTAAGTGACCTTGGGTCTGTCACTTTGTCTTACCCTAGGAAGGATGCAGTGGCAAACCATTTCTGAAAAACCTACCCAAGAAAACAGAAGGGACTTGTCCAGGCAGTCTTTAAGAATCAGAGATGATTGAACGGAAGGAAAAAAATGAAACAAACATAAGAACATCAGTAGTGGATTTTCAAAGGCTCTTTTAATCCAGCATTATCTCCTATAGTTGTCAACCAGATACTTCTAAAAAGCAAAGTAGTAGGACTAAAGTAATCATTCTTTTCTGATACTGTATCTCCCCAGACATAAAGTTTCTGAACCTGAAGCTTCTATATAACCATCATGGCAGACCTCTCCATCATAGAACAGCAGTGATTTAACAGCAATTTACTCCCTGATGAAAACCAAGTCAGAAGCTAGAAAAAATAGACCTAAAGACAGTAGTCCTGATCTGCTATCACTCCACAAGGAATGTGATTTGTTTTGTCATGATATATAGCCATTGAGCATCTGTTTCTCTAGCCTTAGCCAGGACATTCAGAAATTTTGCTCCATCACACCTAAAGTAACGCCAAGTTTCACAATTCTAGAAAAAGCCTCTTGGACCGCAACTGCATCCCTTTAGCATCTGGTAGTAGCACTCTTTTTCACAGGTAGAGATGCCATTTTAGTAGGAAAGCAAGAACAGCTCCATTAGTAGAAGCAGTTAAGAAAGTTTAGATATTGAAGTGTGATAATGTGAAGGGTTCCATGCTGGAATAAATGAAGAGTTAAGGCTAGAGGAAAGGCCATCTGCTTGCCCAAGGCAGCATCAGGAGTAATGACTCACTGCTACACCGTGATTCATTGCTAAAGTAGCTTCATGTAGACAGAGGCTAAGGACTTCTGTTGAGTTTATATTAAAATAAGCAGGGTAATTGTTATCCAGGAAATAGGTCTGTTTTTCTAGGAAGCCACGGGACATCCTGAGTTCTATTATATGAATGGGCTGTTTACATTGTAGCTTCACAGTCCTAGCGATCTGTCTTTTAACTTCAAGAAGTCCTCTGCAAGTGATCAGTTCAGAGAGGGGGGGGAGGGAGGGAGGGAGGGAGGGAGACCCCTTGCTCTCCAACTCTAACCCTATTCATTCTTTCATTACATTTATATAGCTGCCCGTCATATAATAATGAAGTCTGGCTGGCTCTCAATCAACTATTGTGTACGTAACTCTACAACATTGCACCATACTCTGAAAGAATATACACAACACAGACAACTGGTAACCCACTTCTGTTGCCTTATAACACTGACTTGTTTGTTGTTGCTATTGCTCTTATTATTCTCTGTCCCATACCTATTAGGTCCCTAGATTGCAACCTCTCAATATGGTAGGGAATGCATACAGGGCATATTTTCAGGAATTATTGTTTTGCTTTTAACAGCAGCTCCATTTTGGGACACATGATGGGAAAAAAGATGGATGGGGATGTGGTCCAAGGAATTAGCAGCATGTTAAGCCCTGCCTAAGTGCTTAAGGATGCATGCAGCAGGGAAGGAGGGGGGGTTGTTCTGAATTTTTTTTTAATCTATAATTCCTGGCTGGATCTGACCCACAAGCAGTCCTCAACTTACAACCACCATTGAGCCCAAAATTTTGGTTGCTAAGCAGGACATTGGTTAAATGAGTTTTGCCCCATTTTATGACCTTTCTTGCCACAGTTGTTAAGTGAATCACTGCTGTTGTGTAATTACAAACACAGTTATTAAGTGAATCTGGCTTTCCTATTCCCTTTACTTGTCAGAAGGTCGCAAAAGGTGATCACATGACCCCGGCACATTGCAACTTTCATAAATATGAGTCAGTTGCCAAGTGTCTGAATTTTGATCACATGACCATGAGGATGCTGCAACAGTCATAAGTGTGAAAAATGGTCATAAGTCACTTTTTTCAGTGCTATTGTAACTTTGAACAGTCACTAAATGAATTAAGTTGAGGAATACCTGCATTTTCAAACTCAGTTTTTCCATTTTCTGGCTTCTCTCCCTCCACAATTTGGTCCTCTGTGCTGCTCAATTTGCAGAGAGCTATCCTGTTGGAAGACAGATGGTCAGCCAGACAAGAGTACGGAAACCTTTTACATAATTTCTTTCCAACATGTCTTTGGGCCAGAAAGAATAAAAAAGCTGATTGCCTCAGCCTGTAACGGCACATACCACCTGTAAGTCTGGATCACTGAAATGGAGCCAATGGATTTCTTAAATCAAAAGCTACAGGGAACATATATACTGAAATATTGTTTCCCATCCTGCACTTAGAGCTTGATTGCGACGTGTAAATTTATTTATTTTATTCATTCAGGATATTTATATGACTACTCAACTCAAACAGCATGACACTGGATGATATACAGAATGATTAAACAGAAATACAAAAGAAAAATAACACATTAACTCTAAAGCAAACCAAGCCAATTAAGTGACAATCAGGATGAAAATATATAACCTACCAAATGGAAACTATTATTCTGATCAAAGCACCTAGGGAAAATGCTCAATCTTAACTGCCTTTCCCAAAGCCTGCCAGATTGAGGCTAACCAAGCTTCAGGAGAAAGGAGAAAGAAATTGTTCTAAAATGCAGGGGCTGCCACTGAGAGACACCTCAGAGGTCCCACAAGGTGAAATTGTTTCAGAGAAGGACCTGGGGTATGTCCATGTTGGCGCACATGGAAGAGCAGATCCTCCTAGAAGAAGATTATCCTGCAAATAACCCAATCCCATGGTATTTAGGGTTTTATACATGGTAAAATGATCATGGTGGGCAAAAAAACAGTGGCTTCCACACTGACATTATGTTGAGAAGCTGACAAGAACCATCAGAAATCATTCCTGCTGCTCCTTCACTGACCTGTAGAACTGCCTGTCACTTTGCTGGAATAAGGGGAAACAAAGGGAGCTGAGGCCTGCAAGAAAAACTACGCCCCCACTCCCCATCCCAACATATTTCTGAGGATCCCTTTTCTCCAGGGAGGAAGAGGGCTCACCTATTGATTGCCAGCAGCCTCCAGTCAGCCTTGCTTGCCAGCAGGCATCCAAGTCGCTTTCCTTGCCACCCACCTCCATTAAGAGATTTCAAATTTCAACTTTGGTTCCAAAGCAGTCAATCACCACTCACTCCTTGGGCCTTGCCACCAGCCAACTGGGAGAGCTCAGAAGGAGGCAGGAAAAGGGGCAGGGATCCACTCCTCCATTCTTCCCTCATGCTACGGAATCTATAGGTTTCTGAGAAACATAGTTGGAAGGTGTGGTGGTGCTGAAGTGGTCGCAACTTTGCCAAATTTCAATCCCACAGGACTCACGGGTCCCAAATTTTCTATGCATCCTTTAAGTTATCCCATTTGAAGTATGTTTATTCAAAAATTGTTACCCTACAATGCACTCTTTTGCCCAATTGAAAGTTACAAAGTATAAAACAGACCCAAGAATTTTAGTACAGGTAATCAATTTACAATCATTTGCTTAGTGACCAAGCAAATGAAAGCAGGCCCATCATAGTTTGTACTGCTACCAAAATGCTGAGAAAGGAAAGCCATTGTTCCCTGTAGAGGATTTTTTATTTTTCCTGTTGTTCAATTGTGTCCAATTCTCAGAAGCTGATGAACAAATCCCTTCAGTTTTCTTGAAAAGGTTTTTCAGAAGAGGTTTCGCCATTGCTTCCTTCCTAGGGCTGAGAGAGAGTGACTGGCTCAAGATTACTGAATTGGCTTTATGCATAAAGGAGAGACTAGAATTTACAGTCTCCTGATTTCTAGCCTTAACAGTACACCATACTGGCTCTCTAGATGTCCAAATGGAGAATGCAAAGAGTATAATTCAATCAGTATCCCATTACCATACAGTATCATTTGTTAACACTGTATTCATTCATCCAATAATTATCCCATCCCAAATGAATAAATGCTATGAATGGGATTTACTGTGGATTTAAGATTAAGATGGATCTAGAGATTGATTAGATCAGTCTACTTAAACTAGCTCCTATCGTTTTGACCTATTCATGATAGCTGGGGGTAATAAAGATATATTCCAACACACCCAAGGATATCTCCAATAACTATATTACTTATATATGACTATAACCAACAGAAATTAGCACTGGTTTGTTACTCACCCACCTCTGAATCAGAGCCATCACTCTGAGCAACCCTTGATGTGAATAGGCAGGGAATCTACTACATCAGGGGTGTCAAACTGCCGTCCCATGGGCCGGTTGCATCATATGGAGGCTGCGCCCACCCCAGCTCCGGCAATGCAAAAAAAAGTTGTGATACATCCCAACACGTCATGTGACTCGGCAAGTTTGACACCCGTGTACTACATTCTGGCTTCTAACTCATTCTGAGCTGAAGCTATGAGGGGAAATATACTCAGGATTCTTAATTCAATGGCAAATCTAAGATCTAAACCAACTCTCTAACTTATATCTGGCTGAAAGATATCTTGTAATTTTTTGAGCAAGCAAAACTGCCTCCAGTGAAATAATGGCTTACTCTAGTAGAGAAAAGAGCCTACATATAAAGAGAGATTGACTGATGAGTCTTCAAGTCAGCATCACTTGAAATTTATGTTTAACTTATTTTAATCTAGACATTGATTCTTTTCTTGAGGAAGCTTGCTCCATTTTCCTATGCTCAATTTTAAAAGAAATTAAAGGAATCTACTTTATCCAGTTTCATTTTATTTTCATCTTCTTGAAATCCTTTTTTTAAAGAGAGAGAATTTTGAAGGGAAAAACCTCTTCTAAGTCACTGTAATGTTCTGCAATATTAATTCCCATTACACCAAGAAATAATTCCACTGGTACTGGTGCTGGTGTGCTTTGTTTCCTAGAAAACCAAACAGCAAGTTCATTCTTTTCTGTCAGTGACCAATTACAACAAACTTTTGCTAATGCAGTTTAAGCTTTTGTGCCCTCTTAAAGTTTTCATGCTGAGAATATCATATGTTTTCAAAGGATTGTAATATGTAATCTTGCACTGCTGGAAACGCCAAAGCTATGATTTTCCCACAAAGAACCACACAGGAGACTTTGCTTCAGAAATTCACCTGCTGAGATTTGGATAACAGTGCTCTGATGAAGGATAATCTCTGATGCTATCATGCCAGAAGTTTCTTCTACCGTATATGTTTACTCTAAAGGAACCAAAATGGGACTATTCAGCTTTTCTTCGTTGGGCGGCACTTCAGTATTGGTCTTCATTTTGATTTTCCCTATTAGAGCATCGTCTTCCAGGTTTTTATGGACCCTGTTCAATATACCCTCATTCAACTGATGTGCTGATCTCCCTGAACTCAAAGCTCAATACAGAAGCATTGCTGATTTGTGTCAAAGTCAGTTAGATTTATGTAAGGAGCCTTTTGTGCATTTGCTTTTTTCCTTACCTTTTAAAGGTATCCCCCACTTTGCTTTCTGAAAAAGAAATTCAATGAAGTTCCATTAATAAAATGCACACTCTATTAATCCAAATCATTGAAAAGTTTTAAGCTATCCTCAGACAAGACCAATATCCTTAATAAAATGAGGGAGGAGGGAAATAGAAGATACCAAAATATAGTTAAGATGCACTACATTTTTTGGTAAGCATTCCAGCTAGAAAAGTGCATGGAGAAGAGGCAGCAATTGCATACTTGTCCATTTGTTTCTTCGTTTGTCCATATAAAACATTACAAGCACATCATGACATAGAAGTTATAAGAGCAAGCAAAACATCAAGAGTACTGCTAATTCATATCCTGATCTATAACCCTTATCAAGAGGTAATTCCTTGTTTTCAGACATAAACAATTGAAATGTTCAACAAATTGAACATCAAGAACACTGATCATTCCTACCCTGATCTACAACCCTTACCCAGATGTAATTCCTCATCTGCAAATGTAAACAAATTGAGCAAAATACTATTGTGCCATCTTTTTTGGATACAAAATAGAGCCAACAGATCTTCAATACATCTCCCCCTTAATGCTATTTTGAAGGGCAATGTGACTTCCTGGCTTCCAAAAGCAAAACCAAGTTCAGTTTACAGTGTCTCCCAACTTTCTCCTGTAGCGTTCATACCTTGGAGAAGACTAAGGAGAGCCTTCCCACCCCACCCCACAGTGCTGACAAAAGTGCTGCCAGAGCAGGTAGCTTTAGCAAATGCTGTAGAATTATCCAAAATTACCTGAATGTCTTGAGCAGGGCAGAGCTAGCCAACCTGGAATGCCAATGTGTGCTGAAGACCTTCTACACTGATTAGATTGGCAGTATTTAGCAATAGCACTTAGACTTACAGTATATATGGCTTCACAGTGCTTTGAGTCAACCTTGAGCCGGTGAGAATCGAACTGCCGAACTGCTGGTGCTCAGCCATCAGCAGATGTAGCTTGCAGTACTGCATTCTAACCCCATTGCCACCACAGCTCTTTCCTCCTCCTAACAGTTCAATAAATTAGTTACCAAATGTTATCTTATTCTGGACTTTAAAATGTTCAGCCTTCTTTTGCCTTGGTAATGATTCCTGCATATCTCCATCAAGGACATTTTCCTTATTCTCCAAACAGCTCCTTTTGCCTAGGTAATAGTTTTTACATATTTCCAATTAAGGTTGTCTTCTATCTGCATCTAGGCTGGGTGGCTTTAGCACAAGTTGTGGGCAATCCCACACAGAAGCCACCTAGCCTACAACCCTTCACCTCTGCTCAGAATCAGCCAGGCTGGGCAGCTCCAACAAATATGGGTCCAGCAGCATCTCTGAATCTAGTTAAGTTTCAAAAACTGATGTTAACTTTCCCCAATATATGTAACATCCTTCCCAATGTAGGCATGGTCCATGCTGTTTGGACTACAAGGAAGGCAGGGTGAAAGAATAAAACAGCTAAGCATAGTATATCGTCCTGTCATGTGATCTCCCAGACAGACAGATTGTGAGCTGAGGCTTGAGAGAATCTCGCAGAGTAAAATGGATAAAATTTTCACACATAGGGAAAATGGGGAAAGAAAACTGAAATGATCTGATATGCTAATAGGAATTTGGATTTAAGTAATTTATGATCTGGAAGGTCCAGGGTAGAATGAAGATCACTGAGGACTTAATGGACAGAAGGAAGATCACCAAAGATGAGGGAAATTGGTATAGTTTGTGGATTCATGTCTATCCAGGCTAGAATTCTGAAAAAGAAAGGGATCGGAAGATAATTGTTCAGCTAGTCATGAGAGATTGACAGGTAAGTGTACTGTAATTAATGTCTTTGACTAAGGGGGGAATTTAGTCAAAATCACCTTTTAGAATAGACAAAATGACACAGTAGCAGAAGTGCTACTTTTTCAGACAAGGAAATATTTAAGCACTCAATGGTACAACAACAGAGCTCTAAATCAGATTTCCACATTCAAACCTCTTCTTTTCAGACAAAGGAAGCAAGGGGAGACCTATTCATATACCTGTTTAAGCTAAATGTCACTTAAAGTATTAGACTTCCATGACTGAAAAATATATTTTCTATCCTTGAATTATATCACAATCCTGTGACTGATCTGCATTTTTTATTAACGCTAACAACAGAGGCTGTTAAACAAGCTAATTCTTCCTATTTATTTTTCTGGGTGACATGTCATTTTCTTGCTAAGCATAAGCCAGAAACAAACCCTCATTCTGACTTTAATAAGTTAATTGCTTATCACTTTCACCTCCAGGATGACTTGCACCTCTCTATGAGAGGTTTAATAAGGCAGACAACTGGCTAATTTGCAACTTACATTTTGCATTCCTATTGCAGTCACTAAACCAATTCAGCTCACTGTGCCTGTTCATACTTGTAGGTGAATCATAAGCTTTTTGACAGATAGGAAGCAACAGGTGAAGCTAGAGAAAATTAAATCTCGTACCCAGGCAATTAGCACAGACACTCCTCAGGTGCCTCTCTCTGTTGCTCTTCTCTCTATATACCAATGATTGTATCTCAACGGAAACCTCTGTATTGACGTTTGCAGATAATACAAAAGTTGGAGTTTTATAATCTTCCAGGACTTGAAATGGACACTTAATATTGGAACCATCATTAAAAAGGCACAACGAAGAATGCTTTTCCTGCATCAACTCAGGAAGTTCAGACTACCCCAGGAGCTGTTAATACAAAGTAATTATTGAGTCTCTCATCTGTACTTCTATAACTGTCTGGTTTGGTACAGCAACCAACCAGGACAGGTACAGACTCCAACAGATAGTTAAGACTGCAGAAAGAACAATTGCAACCAGCCTACCTTCCATAGAAGACTTGTACATTGCACAAGTCAGAAGGAGGGCTGAGAAGATATCTATAGACGCCTCACATCCTGGACATAAACTGTTTCAACTCCTCCTCTCTGAACGGTGCTATAGGGCATTGCATGCCAAAACTAGACACAGGGACCATTTTTTCCCTCCCACTATCAATCAGCTGAACACCTCACAGTGCTGTCTAATGTCTATCTATGTCGTAGTAATATTACAGCCTATGTAGTATCCTTATTATCTTGTTTACTCCCTCCCCTCTTATTGGGAAGAAGAAGGAAGGAGGAAGGAAGGAGGAGAAGGAAGGAAGGAAGGAAGGAAGGAAGGAAGGAAGGAAGGAAGGAAGGAAGGAAGGAAGGAAGGGAAGGAGGGAGGGAGGGAAGGAGAGAGGGAGGGAGGGAGGGAGGAAGGGAGGGAGGGAGGGAGGGAGGAGGAGGAGGAGGAGGAGAAGGAGAAGGAGAAGGAGAAGGAGAAGGAGAAGGAGAAGAAGAAGAAGAAGAAGAAGAAGAAGAAGAAGAAGAAGAAGAAGAAGAAGAAGAAGAAGAAGAAGAAGAAGAAGAAGATGATGATGATGATGATGATGATGTTGATTCTGTTGCTTTGCATATACACTGAGAGCTTTTGCACCAGAGATAAATTCCTTGTATACTAACACTTGGCCAAATAAAGTATATTTAGTTCTTTATATTCCATTGTCCAAGTACTTGCTCTTTTCTTCTTCTGTACTCATGGATTCTAATAAAATAAATTATGTAATTTCCATGTGATTAATCTTCCCCAGACTGAGATGAGCTTTCTTGGGAGGGGGAGGATAAAGATAATCTCCCACCCTCTGGAACATTATGCCACTTGAGGTGAAATATGCCCTCAAATGGTCTCAAAACATGGCTGTGCCAATTGGCTTGGGGCCCCAATGGGGACATCCAATATTGGAGGTCATTTGTAGAGTAAGAAGAAGTTCCCACCTCCACCCAGTTTGTGTATTGGTTCCTCATTTACCATTTTTTATTTTTAATGTTTAATATTTTATTGTTTTCAATACTTTAATGTTTGGGGGTTGTTTTCTCGTTTTTATGATGTTGTAAGCCACTTTGAGTCATTCAACAGTGAGGTGTGTGGCGTATACCTTTAATAAATAACGACATAACAAGTATGGCAATGTTTTATGGAAATGAAGGGAGCAAAGATGTGTTATTTTTTCCTCCTATGCAATGCTTTTCAGCAGACTTTCTCCTTATGTTAAAAGTTCTATCATAGTTCTATCATACTCAGAAGTAGTGCAGAATTAGCATATAAGCTCTTCGAGTTATTTGTAAAATATTTTGCAAATTGAGTCACTCAAATCCACCTGGACAATGTATTGCAATTTATCTATAGGAATTTCAATGTATTTAACATGATGAAGTTAGATATAGTTTTTTATTAGATACTTTTCAACTTGTTGACTTTGAAGATGACTATAGTTCCTTAAAATGAAACCCGCCGTTTATTCTGGCTTTTGAAATCAAAATAGTCAGACTTCCACAGTTGGATTTGTAAAGTAGTCAGTGCTGCCTTAAAGAAAAAGTACTGAATGAAGCTGATGCAGTTGCTTGAACTGTTTGATCCTTCAGTTGTATATATCTGTCAATCATTTTCAAATATACTTTTCCCAAAGAGTTTAAAGAAGTGATATCCACCTTCAGGAGCTCTTGGATTAAACATTATCTACCTCCAGAGTATACAATATTATAGCCTTGAAATGTTTTGAATGAATAAAAGAATTATAAACAAAAAGTAACCATGCACAAAATACTTCTGTATCTCCATCAGCTTTTGAGGAAGGAAAAGGGATGTCTCTCAACCTGTTCAGTGATAGATCCCTGTTGGGCATTTCAAAAACTGGATGAGTGATGCAACTATGCATCAAAATGTTTCTACAATATGTCCAGAGCCTCAACCTTCAATATTTATCAAAAGACCTTCTAGCTAAAACTGAATATTAGAAGATGTACTTTTGCCTTACCTAATCCTTTGCAAGGATAATTTCCTATAATAGATCAATGCTGCTTTTGTTTTAAACAAGGTCAAATATAAAGGACTATCAGATTTGTTCTTAAGGACTTTAATCTCCAAATAGTAAGACATCCCAATAATTGAGTTTCATTGAGATAAGTACTTTTGAATATCATATGGCCAACTAACGGTCACTTTGGGGCTGGTTTTCCTTCCATAATGGTTTTGTATTCCATCTAGCTCATCCCAGAATTCTGAAGGAGATGACAGATGTTATCTCAGAACCATTGCACCATATATTTCATAAATCCTGGAGCACTGGGGAAGTACCTGAGGACTGGAAAAGGGCTAATGTGGTTCCCATCTTCAAGAAAGGGGGGAAAAACAGGCCCAGGAAAGTACAGATCAATCAGTTTAATATCAATACCTGGGAAGATTCTAGAAAAGATCATCAAAAAACAGATCTGTGAACAACTAGAAGCAATCAAAGTTATAACTAGTAGCCAGCATGGGTTTGTTAAAAACAGATCATGCCAAACCAATCTTATTTCATTCTTTGATAAAGTGACTAAATTAGTAGACCAGCAAAATGCTGTGGACGTAGTATACTTAGAATTCAATAAGGCATTTGATAAAGTAGACCACAAACTATTCCTTGGTAAGTTAGAAAAAGGTGGAATAGACAACATCACCACCAGATGGATCTGTAGCTGGCTGGCAAACCATACTCAATGAGTAATCCACATGGAGAGAAGTAAGCAGTGGGGTACCACAAGGCTCCGTCTTAGGCCCAGTACTCTTCAATATCTTCATAAATTACTTAGATGAGGGAACTGAAGGGGAACTCATCAAATTTGCAGATGACACCAAACTTACAGGAGTAGCCAACACCCCAGAAAACAAACTCAGGATCCAAAAAGATCTGGACAAATTTGAACAATGGGCCCTATCCAACAAAATGAGATTCAATGTGGAGAAAAGCAAAGTCTTACATTTAGTCAGGAAAAATCAAAGGTACAAGTACAGATTAGGCGAGACCTGGTTTAAAAACAGTAACTGTGAGAGGGACCTTGGAGTCCTAGTGGACAATCCTTGACTATGAGCTAGCAGGGTGCAGCAGCAGCCAAAAAAGCTAATACAATCCTGGGTTGTATAAACAGAGGCATAGAATCAAGATCACACAAAGTATTAGTACCACTTTATAAAACCCTAGAAAGACTACACCTGGAATACTGCAGCCAATTTTGGTCACCATATCACAAAAGAGATGTTGAGAGTCTAGAAAAAATTCAGAGAAGAGCAACTATGATAATCAAAGGCCTGGAGACTAAAATATACGAAGAACAGCTGCAAGGTTTGGGTTTGACTAGTCTAAAGAAAAGAAGAAATAGGGGAGACATGATAGCAGTATTCCAGTATTTGAGGGGTTGCCACAGAGAAGAGGTGGTCAAACTATTCTCCAAAGCAGCAGAGGGCAGGACAAGAAAAAATGTTTGAAAACTGATCAAAGAGAGAAGCAACCTGGAATTAAGGAGAAACTTCCTGACAGTGAGGACAATTAACCAGTGTAACAGCTTGCCTCCAGAAATTGTGGGCACTCCATCACTGGAGATTTTTAAGAAGAGGCTAAACAGTCACTTGCCTGAGATGGTATAAGTTCTCCTGCTTGAGTGGGGGGCTGGACTAGAAGACCTCCAAGGTCCCTTCCAGCTCTGTTCTGTTCTGTTCTGTTCTGTTCTAAAGAAATTGTCTGAACATTACATCACAGATCCAGTTTTATTTTGGTGCATCAATTTTAAATAGAACCGGAAAGGAATCAAAATTATATACTTGAACCCTATACTTAAGTGTAGCAATGCCCATTTTTGCCCATACACAATTCCTGAGGTAGAAAAAAGAAACATCTCATATTTACTTATGCATTACAAACCTACAGAAGCATTTTTATCATTACATTGCTAATGTAAGGAAAATAGGTTTTTTTAAAAAAAAAATCCAAGATACCCTTAATATTGACAAAGGATTCCTGGATTAGGATAATTAGACGGAACCTCTAAATAAAGATGAATCAGCTAATTAATAATTTTATTAGTTATTATAGCCTGTTACACTAATAAGTCACTGTTGTATAAAGATAATCAAAATACTGATGCCATCCATTCAAATGACTTTCTCCTCCAATTTCTGGAAAGTACAGAAAACATTTCATTCTACTAAAGTGCAACCATCTGAAAACCTATCAATAAAATATCTGTCTCCAGATCTCTATATCCCAGCTCAAGCTGTCTTAGGAAGAAAATGGTCACTTTCAGAAAGGTAGCATGCTTGTAGAAAGGAGAGTTCATCAAACCATCTATATAATTGTTCTTCATTAAAATGTCTGTGTGTTTGTAAAGTTACAAAGTTTTGAAGCTTTGCTTTGACAATCCTTTACATGAAGTATTCCTTAAAAATTACTTCACAAAGCAACACAACCTTCAGAGTTAAATGAAGCTGCCACATTGATTGCTGTGTGGCATTCTGATAATCTCGTCCATCATTTCCTGTACCATGAAGAAACTTCCTTGGATACCATACAAAGAAGAATTTTTCATCTAGTGGAAATGCCAAAGAAGACATCAGGGTGACACATAATGTCTCAGTGTCATAAATCGCATAATTGCTGTGCCCATGTAAAACTAATAACACAGCCTTGGTTGCACAAGGCACCTGAATGCAGGTAGTTCTCACTTAACAACAATAATCAGGACTGAAATTTCTGTTGCTATGTGATGCAGTTGTAAAGCACACTGTCATGTGGCTGTGCTGCTTAATGAAGGCAGTCCCAACAGTGCCCAATTACTGTTGTTAAGCAAGGCACTCACATGATTGTGACTTCCAACTTCTTGCTGGCAGGAAAGGTCACAAATGGTGATCATGTGACTGCACAATGTTGCAATGGTCAGAAATCTGGGCCTGTTGCCAAGCATCCAGATAATGATCATGTGACCACAGGAGCACTGCAATACCCAGAACTTTAAAAACCACTCATTCAGTGCACACAGAATTGATTCAAGTCCATTTTGGTTTTTACTGCTCACTTTCCCAAATTTCAATCTTAATTGATTCAATCTTGTACTGTAACTAACCTTCACACATGTGGATTCTGAGCCACTTCTGATCCTGACCTGCCAGCTTCCTTAATTCATTTTCCTAAAATTATTTGTATAAATCTACGGTCCACCTTTTCCTCTATCAAAAAAAAATTGTGCAGGTTTTGTGCAAATATGGAATAGAAGGTTGGTCCTTTAAAGCAATAATTTTATAATGGAAATAAAACATACAAGAAAAAATGTAAGGTTTAGCAAATGGTTCAAAACTGAGCAGGGCATAGACAAGGATGTATGATACCTTTTAGGTTACTTGGTGTGTCTATAGATAAATGTATAAGATTCACTTGTGGTATAGAAGGGTGTTGGTTGGGGATGTGAATAAGTATGTAATCTTGTATGCAGTACTCTGTTCTTAACTGAGAACTGAAATGGTTTGCATCAAATGTTAGCTTATTTGATGCCACAAGAAATGTGGACTTGAATGTTAATGAACTGAAGAAAAAGATAATTCTGTTTGACAGAGAAAGGACAATTGCAAGTTACATAAAATGGTGAAAATTAGAGCAAGATCAATTTGTGCATATAGTGGAAAGTATATTAACGATAAGGAAATGGTGGAATGAATTTTAAATTAAAGCATATGCTGATAGGAAGTTACAGAACAGCTTGTAGTCTATTTTGAGAAACGAATGTTTGCTGAAGCAATAATAGCTTCAATAATAGCAATAATAGAGAAACAGGCATGTCATGAGAAGCAAAAAAAACTAAGTTGGATTCAGTGGGGATTGGTTACTTAAGAAATAACAAAAAGAGATGGAGGAATGAGTACTGAATGAATGTGGACTGAATACAAAAGTGAGTGACAAATACAAAAGAAGTATATTAAGGTGCTTTGGTTGTATGTACGTAGGGAGAAAAGAATGGGATCTAATTGCAAATAAATACAGTGCATTCAGACCCCCGTCAGTTTTGTTATGCTGCAGCCTGATTCAACAGTGTGAGAGTTCTTGTAAGGACCTGCCTCAACTAGGTCTCCCAAGAAAGTAGAACTCTTGAAACAGGTATTGTCTCAAAAGGAACTTTTATTAGAAGTTAGTGATAGCAAGGAATCAACGTGAGGTCTGAGGAATTAGCCCGCAAAAGCAGTATATCAGAAGCAGCATTCATTATTCCTCCCCCCAGGGTCCCACTGTCCATTTTAATCTCAGCCAATCCACAGGTGGTATATTGCTATGGTAGCTGGCTCCTTTGGTCCACTCTTCAAGGTCTCTCTCAGTTTCATTTCCCTCCGGCTCCAGGCACAAACCGTCTTCCAGATAAGGGTGATGGAATTCTGGTGCATTCTTTCCCCAGGGGGAAGGGCAATGTGGCATGTGCAAAGCAAAGCATATTGTATATCCCCACATCGGAATCCCCCCTTCCAACAGAATGGCAGGCCCCCAAAAATGGTTACAGAAGCATGTATAGGCTAGAAAGAATCGTAATACATTTCTTTCGGGATCTGACAGTCCTTCAGGTGCTTTTATGCAAACTCCAACCAGGTTTGTATGTGTTTTTCACTGAGGAGAAGCTTCCATCTAGACACTCTGCCATAAAGGCCAGATCAATGGAGGGCTGCAGTGATGGTTGTCCTTCTGGAACTCTGTCCCAATTCCACACAGGGTCTCTGGAGCTCAGTAAGAGTGACCATCAGGTTCTTGGTCACCTCACTTAGTAAGGCCCTTCTCCCCTGATTGCTCAGTTTGACCAGATGACCAGCTCTTGGAAGAGTCCTGGTTGTGCCAAACTTCTTCCATTTGTGAATTATGGAGGTCACTGAGCTCTTAGGAACTTTCAGTGCAGCAGAAATTTTATTGTAGCTTTCCCCAGATCTGTGCCTTGCAATAATCCCATCTCTAAGCTCTGCAGGCAGCTCCTTTGACCTCATGGCTTTTGCTCTGCTATAGCAGACATGTCAAACTCGCAATGTCACGTGACATCGCACAATGTATCGGGACGGTTTTGCCATTGCTGGCAATGGGTGGGTGCGGCTTCCAGATGACGCATCCGGCGTGTGGGCTGGCAGTTTGACACCCCTGTGCTAGAGTATGTGTTGTCAGTTGTGAGGCCTTCTATAGAGAGGTGTGTGCCTTTCTAAATCATGTCCAATCAATTTAATTTACCACAGATTGACTTCAAACAAGGTGTAGAAACATGGCAGGAATGATCAAGAGAAATGGGAGGTACCAGAGCTAAATTTCACATGTTGTTGCAAAGAGTCTGAATACTTATGCCAATGAGATATTTCAGGTTTTTCTTTTTAATAAATTTACAGACATTTATAAAATTCTGTTTTTACTTTGTTATTATGGGGTACTGAGTGTAGATTAATGAGAAAAAAATGAATTTCAACAATTGTGGAATCAGGCTGCAGCATAACAAAATTGACAAAAGTGAAGGGGGTCAGAATATTTTCTGAATGCACTGTACATGAAGGAAGAATGAATTGACTAACAAAAATGAAAACACCTAGAAAGTTATGGCTCAACTGAAAATGGTTGAGATCCTCAAAAAAGAGAGAGGTGAGAACTTTAAAGAACAAAAGGCAATATATGGAAGCTGTGTATGAATCTGGTAGAAATAAAAATGATTTGCTAGAACAGAAAGAAGAGATAGTGTCTGGCTCAAAGAACAAAGAACAACACAAAGAGTTACTTCTCAGTAGTTTCTTTATTATTGTTTGTCTACAAATGGAATCTTGCCACAGCAACTATCTCTGATAACTGTAGATACACTGTGTACATTGCTAGGATGAGTCTGTCCTTGCCCTCTTCCTGCCCACCAGACATTTCAAATTCCACTGTCTCTTTCCCCTTTGGAAAAGAGCCCCTTCCTCCTGTGACTCCAGATTACATTCCATCACTTGTAGGTATTGTGAATGGTGTTGGTATAAGCTATATTTAGTTATATATCTACTTCTCTTTTTTTTCTGATGCCTTTCATTTCTTTGTTTTACTATTTCTTACTCATTTTCCACTTATTCCTACTTACTTACTCTGGAAGGAAATAGTGTAGTGGGTATATGTATTGTGTATGTGTATGCACATTTTGTCAAAATGTCTCTGGAGGTTAAGTACGTTATTCTGAGGAAGAAATTTTCTTCCTTGTGTTACTTCCATTCTGCATGAAATTTCTATAAAGAAAAATTGTCTGTTAACCATTGCTTGATAGGTTTGGGCATAAGTCGATTAAAGAAAGGCCTTGAAGCAAGTAATAAATGGATAACAGTTATGGTACACTGATACCTAATTCTTTTAGGTTGGAAAATCACAAGTCTTTGTTTCTTAAAACCACTAATCCAGAATTTTAAATTTCAAAAACATCTACTTTTAATATAGAAAATGAATGTGAAACCTTCTGCTGAAATCAGAATTAGTTATTTATGTTACTCAAGTACAAAGAGATGTATGTACAATTTAGATATGAATTTATTTGTTGATTACATTTTGAAAAATAATGTCATACTTTGGATGAGTTTTGCAGTTAATACTATAATAAATTGGTTCCAAAGATTCCTTCTCAGATTTCTCTCTGTAAGTTTGGATGGTAAATATTCCCCTTAATTTTTTTTGCCCATTCCAGAATTCATCACATATTTTATGTATTTATAATTAAGTACAATTTATCATCCAATAAAAACAGTTAATACTTACCATCCTCTGACTCTCAACAGGTAGCAACAAATAATGTTTGACAGCAACATTCAGCACCAGACATAGCTGTTAGCTGATAATCAAAAACTGATGAAATTTACCATTCAGTCAATATTACAATAATTGAACTCATTCACCAACGTAAATGCAAAAGTGTTAAATTCCAAACTAATCAGCAAAATCTAGAATTCAAGATTTCCCAATATTTCTCTTCAATAAATTATCTTACCATTCCACATAGAACCTAGAGATATGTTCAAGGCCTCCTAAAGACCCATAGAATAGAATAGAATAGAATAGAATAGAATAGAATAGAATAGAATAGAATAGAATAGAATAGAATAGAATAGAATAGAATAGAAGTTGGAAGGGAACTTGGAGGTCTTCTAGTCCAATCCCCTGCTCAAGCAGGAAACCCTATACCATTTCAGACAAATGGTTGTCCAATCTCTTCTTTAAAACTTACAGTGTTGGAGCATTCACAACTTCTGGAGGCAGGTTGTTCCACTGGTTAATTGTTCTAACCGTCAGGAAGTTTCTCCTTAGTTCTAGGTTGCTTCTCTCCTTGATGAGTTTCCATCTGTTGCTTCTTGTCCTGCCTTCAGGTGCTTTGGAGGATAGCTTGACTTTCTCTTCTTTGTGGCAGCCCCTATCATGTGGCAGCACTGCTATCATGTCACCCCTCTTCCTTCTCTTCATTAGACTAGACATACCCAATTCCAGCAACTGTTCTTTATATGTTTCAGCCTCCAATCCCCTATATAGTGTGATGCTTCTATGGTGTCAGGTTTTGAAGTTATTTTTGTTTTTTTCATAGGTTCTGTTAAGCTAATGTGCTACACACTTCATGTTTTCAGTGGCGCTCGTGAAGCAACATTTTCTCTGTTTTCCTCACTGCAGCCTCTTTCATTATCACTAGGTTATTTTGGCAAGTCTCCAAATTTCCAGAGCAGGTTTTGAGGAGGGGAGAATTAGTATTTGCAATTACTAATGTGAATTAGGGGTACTAATTGAATCCAACCAAATGTTCTCAGCTATGGTCAGTAATTTTGGAATAGAAGATACTATTCTTCTGTAAGTTAATGCTTAAAAAGATCCATCAAAATTAGTGGTTGTTGGAAGGATATACAGATAGCAGCACTTGTCTACAAGGCCTTTTCCCAATTCATACCTCATTGGGTGAATTGCATCTGAACTATCTCTAAGCATAGAAATGCAGTATTTAAGAGGCTGCCACAAAGACGAGGGAGTCAAATTATTCTCCAAAGCACCAGAGGGCAGAACAAGAAACAATGGTTGGAAACTGGTCAAAGAGAGAAGCAACCTGGAATTAAGGAGAAAGTTCCTAACAGTGAGGACAATTAACCAGTGGAACAGCTTGCCTCCAGAAATCGTGGGCCCTCCATCACTGGAGGTTTTTAAGAAGAGACTGGACACTCACTTGTCTGAGATGGTATATGTTCTTCTGCTTGAGCAGGGAGCTAGACTAGAAGACCTCCAAGCTCCCTTCAAGCTCTATTCTATTCTTTTTGTTTCCTAGAGCTCACCAGTATTTGTCACCAAACTGTACAGTTCAGTGTAGCAAAAATAAATTTAAAAAGACAAGGGAAGTATCATCACATTCATTTAGTTAATCAGATTTATTGATTTATTTACTTTAATGCCACCTGATCCTAAATTATTCTGAACAGCTCACAGTACACCAGAACAGTATAAAAACATTATAACATTTATAAATTATAATATTTATAAATACTTGTTGGAATATAAGCTATATGAGGAGCAGGTTAAAGAAACAATGGTGACATGGGCAATAGATCTAGGATATAATATAAATATGGATCAATGGCAGCAAGTATGGGAGCGAAATAACAAAATCACATTGGCAACATCATATAAAGAAAACCTGTATAAGATGGTTTACAGATGGCATCTCCTTCCAGCCAGATTAGCCAAAATGTATAATGGATACTCACCTATGTGCTGGAAGTGTAAAAAAGAAAAGGGCACTTTCTTTCTTTCATGTATGGTGGACATGTAGAGAAGCACAGGTGTACTGGCATATGGTTTGGGAATGGGCAATAGAAATGACTAAGCAAAATGTTCAATACAAACCTGAGACATTACTATTAGAAATACTAGAGAAAAATGTAAATAAAGATGACACATATTTAATTATTCACGTGGTTACGGCGGCAAGGATACTATTTGCTCAAAAGTGGAAAGCAATGGAAGTACCGAGTGGGGAAGTACTAATTAAGAAAAGTATGTATTGCGCAGAATTAGATAGGATAACCAAAATATTAAAAAATCAGGAAGAAACAGAATTTTATCAAATATGGAATAAATTTTATAGATGGAGGGGAAAAATGGAGATCACAGCAAAGAGATAAGTTAAGATAGAGACCAGAAATGTACAGTTGTATATAGATATATTATATGTAATTAATGTACAATATGGACTGAGATGTCAGTCAAAGATGATTTACCATGTTCAATGTTTTTAATCTTTTTTTTTGTACCCAATAAAAACTTTTAAAAAAACAACATTATAACAGAGAGAACAATAACTCCAAAACATCCCATCAATGGTTTCCAACAGAGAAAGCATTAACAACCTAGCCTGAGGTCTGGAAGAACAGCCAGATTTTTACCACTCTGGAACCCAACAAAGTGAAAGCCATCCACATCTCAGGGGGAACCCCGGTGTAATGGGCAGAAGAAATAACCATACTCATTATACTGCAGAATTACAATCTCACTCCCATCTACAAAACCCTGCCTGTAATATTGAAAGCAGAAAGTTTGCTGTGAGAAAATAAGCTTAGCCAAAGCCTTGCCCTGGATGGAGTTATTAGTCAGGTGCAAAATTCATCTGATTTATTCATCCAGTTGCCTGGCATATGCCCATGAGGACTTTGTCTGCAGAATTCAGACCATCACAGGGGACTTTATTATCTGGATTCTAGCTTCTGGAATCAATCATATTTGGCAATTTGCTTTGAATATTTTGCATAGCCATGTATGGAAAAATCCCTATATAATTGAAGTTCTATCCTCTATTTGAATCTCTGACATTTATAACTGATCAGAAGTCTATAGCCCTGTATTCACTTTTATTATTGTACTTATGGCCTGTAATCTTATTACTGCAGCTGATGATTTTCTTTCTTCTTTTCACATACAAAAGACAAGTAATTTCTGATAAGGAGGGCTGTAACAAATGCATTCCAACAAACAAACTATCATCCAAGCAGCACCGAATACTGTACATATATTGTTGAGTTGAGCTTTCCTTCCAATACATCTGCTTAATGCTGGGAGTGCATAGGTTAACAAATAATATTAATTGTGGCTTTTAGTAATGAAGGGATGAATAATTATATGCCATGCATTCTCTAGTAGTGTCATTATTTCATGTAATCTCTTTCCAGGTCTATAATATTTAACTGAATCTAGTACCATGACAATGAGGAATAGCTTTGCAGTTATAGAGATCAAATATGTAAATTGTTATGTAATAAATGTGTTAAATAATACATTATGGTTAAAGTGAATAATACAGTAGCAGAATCCTTAACAGATAAGCTTCACAAGCATTTCTATTATGCAATTCATTACTATAGTTTAGTGATGGCGAACCTTTTAGAGACCGAGTGCCCAAAAACTGGCCCCTCCCCCACTCCACCCCCTGCTCCGCCCCTGCTCCGCCCTCAACCCGCCTGCCGGCAGGGCCACTCACCACCTCCAGGGCCCACCGCAGGTCGCCCAGCAGCACCATGGCAGCCACGCCCTCTGCCCGCGCCCCACAGCATCAACTGTACGTGATGGGACGTGAGGGCAGAATCTTGTCTACGCTACCTGGCTGCCATGTCCTTGACTGCACTGCTCTGCGTGGGCCACGCTCGGGGGCGACCCTTCTGCTGGTGAGGAGGGTGTCATGGGGGGAGGCAAGGCTGGGGCAATGGCACGTGTGCCCACAGAGAGGGCTCCGAATACCGCCTCTGGCACCCGTGCCATAGGTTCATCACCACTGCTATAGTTCTTTGAAAAGCTCATATTTCTCCTATTTGGTCTTCCAAATAGTTTCTTTAGCCAGATAGGCCAGGCTAAAGCAGCTATCTCTTCTCATAGCCAATGGGTTTTTACCATAGCCACTGTACGAGTGTAACTGAACATTTCTTACAACTTTTCAAATGTAATTCTCAGTATTGTTTGTCTCCAAAACCTGGTCTCCTCTTCCCAGAATGGGAAGTTTAGGCACTGACCCTTGACTGCTCCTTCTTCACTCCCAGCCAACCATCATCACCAAACCACAGCTAGCTTTCCACTCTGCTGGACCAGCACATATGGCCCCCTAGCCCTCCATCCCCAGCCCTTTGTCCCTGCCAATTCCCCGAGGCAGGGTTTGACATGGTCATTTGGCTGTACCAGACAAATAGCCACCAGCTAATCAGGTAGTGGGCAGAAAAAATGGCACTGTGGGAGTGGAATGTAATTGGCAGTGGGCAGGGTAATCATGGAGGCTGTGAGGGGCAGAGGTTTTTTTTAAAGTACCATGGCCATTCCGCAAATTTTTAAAAGGGGGTGCTGAGCATTGGCAGGAACTTTGATTGGCCCTTTGATGCTTTTGGACCAACTGGGTGGCTCCACAGCCGTGCTTCTGACAGGTCGTGCAGAGGGAGATGGGGACTGAATTATAAAAAGAAGGTGTCAGAAACAGCAAAACTGCAGCATGAAAGCTTCCTGCTTCTCACGGCTGTGTGGATCTGTCACAAGGACCAGATGGAAAGGGACTAGGGAAGGAGGAGTGGCAGTGGGAGTGGGAATAGCAGCCACTGGAGCCACTGAGGAGGAAGACAGGTGAGAGTGTTGGGCATTGCTTCTGAGCATTGCTTCTGTCCACCAGTCAGTGAGCTGGTGGCTGGTGCAGCCAAATGCTCAGGTTAAACCCTGCCTGAGGGAATGGGCAGGGACAAAGAGTTGAAGGTGGAGGGCCAGGGGGCCATTAGCAGTGGACAATTGTTAGCAGAGGGCCAGGGGAGGAGGAATGCTAGCTGTGGTCTGGTGGCAGCAGTTGGCTGGAAGTAAGGGTCAGCACCTAAATGTCCTAGACCCACTAAGACCACTGTCAAGCAACACTGGCAGGGCAAGCCACTAGTATATAAAAAGATAGCAAACTCCTCTCCATTGTAGCATTGATGATGTTATCTACTTTGGTAATGAAACTTCTGCAAGAAAACAACCAAGCTCAGAAAGCACCAAGGCTTCACTATAGGAGCAGATTTCCTGCTTTGCCAAAATATCCTGGGAGGACTGGAACCAACAGGATAAGGTTGGCAGAGAAAATATATCCCAAAGAATCAGGGTATCTCATTTATTTTCAGTGCTGTTTTCCTCAATTGTGAAGTTTCCCTTTCGCTCATATTTGCTGTTCCTCTATTTCTTTGCTTGTCTATGTACTGTTGAATTACTGTTGCTAGCCTATGTATATGGATCTAGCCTTCTAAGCATCCACTTTGTTGTAAATGTTAAAATAAGACTCATTTATTTTTGTTACTCTAGAATTAAAGTAGAACAGTCCCATGCATTTCAAAATCATTTGGGCCTAGTTGCCATGACAAAAAGGAGAAAGTTGGATCCATTTATTTAAAAGCTTATTTTTGGGCAAGAGGGATCTCTGGTTGGAATTCATTCAGATTCCAGATAATGGGACATATCCATATTGAAGAATAAGCAGTTATTTTTGGACTACCTGCCCTGGATCAAACTATTTTAACTGGGGAATTACTATACTCAGATGCCCTCAAAATTAGAGGGACAGAGAAAGTAGAGATACCAGGAAGCAAACCTATGTTTGTATCAAATATTCTACTTGGGCAAAATGTGTATACAACATAAAGCTTTCCAATATTAGATAGGCAACACTGAATATCTTCTGAATGTACATAAAAAGTACAAGTCTTAAGTCTAATCTGTATTACTAGGATAATTCTTATCCTAATTCGTTCAGACATTAACTACACAGGATTTGGTGAATTTAAGAATAAAGAATAAAACTTGCCACATTCCTCTACTGTGCCTCCTCCCAAAATCCCCATCACTATTGTCAAATTCTTTCTCTATTTTTGTTTAAGTAGACAGCATATTAATGCAATGGCTAATACCCTGTGACAATGGTCTCTCTCCTATAAGACAGCTTAGTATGTGGTGAATTAGTCTACAGCGTCCATTTGACACAGATAAAATAAACAGACATCAAAGGGCAAGTGTTCTCTGAAACAGACTGTGATTTCAGTAGCTGCACTCCCATAGAACATTAAGCAAACAGAACTTTGCTTAGACAGGAGGTAATGTGTCCAGCTGAATTGTCGCTTACTGGAAATGAAGGTCAGAATATTGTAGTAAAATTGACTAGAACAACAGAACAATACAAGGTGATTCAGGTGACCAAACTATGAGCAAGGATTGCCTCTTGAACACGGTGAAAAGTTCTCTGTCCAAGGTGAAGGATGATATTAGAGAGGATTAGTGGGCCGGGTCTAGCTGCCAAGGAAAGTACTATGGATAAAGTGTTTAAGAAAGGAGACTATTAATATCCCATCATTTATGAGTATTTCTCCAAAAATCTGCAATGGATCAAGGTATAGTATATGCTTACCATCTATTGGATTTACTGACTTAAAAAAAAAAAGATCAACTTCAAAAGATTTCTGAAGTTAATATACTAAGTCCAGTGGTTCTTGATAGAGTTCAGTGTCCTTTACATCATACAAAAATGATGAGATATACTTTATTCCAAAACTTAGAAGCATCCTAGAGAGAGACAAGGAGACAGAGACAGAGACAGAGAGATAGACAGAGAGAGAGAGATGAAATCTGATAGCTAGAGGAGGGAGCATTTATCTGCAATACATGTTGATCTTGTCATAAAAACATAACTCATAACAAAACAATGGTTCTACATCAAGGACGTGACGATTTCCCTGTTTAGTTATTATACAGTATCATTTGTGTGCTTAGGCAAAAAGAGAGTTTTCAGTAAAAAAAAGGGGGGGAGAACAATTTTTAACAATATGTGCTCCAAACAGAATCATACTTTTCTGAAAGCAATCATTATTTCACCAAGAGACATTATTTCTATGTTCACACAACATGCTAAACCCCAGAAAACATATTTGTACTACCTGCTAAATGTGATTAATGTTAACCTTGGTTTGGTTTTGTAGTTAATGTATAAAACTAGTCCATTTAAAAATAAACATTCATCATGTGTTAGTTCAGTAACCAGTGTACGTGTAATATGAGAACCCAGCATAGCTCTTCACTTCCATAGTTTTAGCTGGTTCTGAAGTGCTTCCTCTGAGTATTATATAAGATTATTTGTTTATGAAAGACAGATAATCAGCCCTTTATTAATCATGCTTCCAATAATTTTCAAATTAGATGACTGTAATTCACTCATTGTAGAGCTGCTCTTGATGTTTCAGGAACTTTAACTGCAAAATACCAATATTCATATCATTTGTCTACATTTCTAGGCCAAAATCAAGGTGCTAGTTTAGATATGAATATGACTGATGATTTTTAAAATAAGAGAAAGTTGCTCGCTTGAGAATCTACTCTTCACTTAAAATGCTAGGATAAAATTCTGCCTCTTACTATAAGCTGTGGTTTTAAATTTCCAGTACAGCGAGGTCTTTTTTATTTGTTATTTTATTTCATATAAGTGTTTTTTTTTCCTTTGTAAAGTGCTTTGGCAGTTCATACAACTACTTCACATGGATATAGAAAGAAGTTAACTTATGAAAAATATGATTACAAGACAAGAATTGGCCAGCAGAAAATCTGGTAAGAAAAATCATCTCTTGTTCCTTATATCTGACCAATAAATAAATCCGTCTGAAAGCATCTCTCGGGTTTATCTTATGGGGTGGCCTTTTTTTAAAAAAAAAATATCTAACGTTGAGTCATTGTTGAGTCTTGGTGACTGTGTGGACTAGTCCCTGATGTTTTGTTGGCCTTTTTTAAAAAAAAAATCTAACGTTGAGTCATTGTTGAGTCTTGGTGACTGTGTGGACTAGTCCCTGATGTTTTGTTGGCAAGATTTTGGAAGTGGTTTGCCATTGCTTCTTTCTAAGGGCTGTGAGAGAACGATTAGCCCAAGGCCACCAGGCTGCCTAAGATGGGACTAGAACTCACGTCTCCTGGTTTCTATCTTGATGCTTAACTATTGAGCCAAACTGGCTCTCTTATGGGTAACTGTTTAGTTTACAAGGAATGCTAAGCTGCAATATGAGTATGAGTACCTATAAATTAATTCTACAGGTTATTAATTTTTACAAATCCATTCACTAGAATGCTTTGGGAAATGAATGAGGGTGATCAAAATCAATTAGGTTTTGTTTTCACCTTTCTTTAAGAAAAGAAATGGCAATGTAGAAGTGGGATGTCAATCATTCTGTAAGAAAAGTTCAATTGTTGTTAAGGTATCACTGTCTCATCCTTGAAAACTAATCATTCTTGCATCTTCACCCTAACATAATTTATCTGAGAGTTAAGAAAACAACATTTGGCGATGCAGTCTTGTGAATGTCTATGCAAAAGCCATATGGCTTTCTGTGGGATTTGCATTATGAAGTTATCAGTCCAAGTTGCATATATCTATGTCTCTAATTCCACCTGTGATACACTATTGTATTGGGACTGAATATAACAGATGGCTAGCAGAAATTTAATATTTGGAAAAACCCTGCCATCATTTGAAAAGCCTAAGAATGTCTACATTGCCTTTAACACAGGATCTTCCATTGGGTGTGTAGAGCGTCAAAAAAGTTCAGGTTTGTTCTATTTATTTATTTAAAAGATTTATATGGCTGCCCATTTTAAACAACTCTGGGCAGATCACAATAACAATAAAACCAATAAATAAAACAATTATAAAAACAATAAAAACAGTGAAATAATAAAACTAAGATTGGGACTTTTTTTTTATTCCCCTGCTTTCATGCGTTCTTGCTCACTGATAAAATCTATATTAGAATTCTCACAGAAATATCTGTGGTTTTCATTGTTGAATGACAGTGCTGAATTATTTGTGACATAGCGTCAAATGGACGCTATGTCACAACTGGTTGACATGTTCCTTTATTATCTGGCATGTAGGTGGCATTTAAATTAGTGCAAATAAATAAAAATGTAATAATCATGATTGAGTCACACTACATTTCTCCTGTTATAAACTTCAAAATTAGATTCCCAGTTTCTTAAGGCTCTGTTGTTTCATTTTGAACTGAGTAATCATATGTGCAGAAATATCTGGGCTACTCAGGTGCAGCAGTGGAGAGATTTTACAGAATTTTATATTGTTACATCTTTTTTACAAAAGTAGCTTTGTTGAGAAAAAGTAGAAAAGAGAAAGTTGAAGTAGATGAAAGGTGAATGTTGGGGGGGGGGGTGGTTCCAGAAACATTTGAAGGAAAGAGGCAATGTCTACCACTGTATTTATTTACAAGAATGCTTTTGGGCTCTGCAGAAGCTCCATAGATTTTTTTTGGTGAGGGGAGGGAGATAAAAAATTAAATAAAAGTAGAAAGCAGCTGCAATCCAGTGATATTGTTTGGAAATGTTTCCACCTACTAAGAAAGACGAGAACAAAGGAGCTATAGTCAGAATCCTTCAGGGCTGGTAGAGTTGCTAGCAAGTATTGAAATGCCTTTGCACTCTTGTAAATAGGTGATCATTATCATCAATGACTGAACGCCATTTTGGCAAAGCAC
>NW_015386782.1:759841-802431 GCF_001527695.2 Protobothrops mucrosquamatus
AAATAAAAGTAGAAAGCAGCTGCAATCCAGTGATATTGTTTGGAAATGTTTCCACCTACTAAGAAAGACGAGAACAAAGGAGCTATAGTCAGAATCCTTCAGGGCTGGTAGAGTTGCTAGCAAGTATTGAAATGCCTTTGCACTCTTGTAAATAGGTGATCATTATCATCAATGACTGAACGCCATTTTGGCAAAGCACCCATGACATTTTCACACTGTGCCCAGTAGCTGAAATGTGCCCAGAAGCTAAAAAGCATTGGCTTGAAGCTACTCCAGGAAAAGATTTAAGACAACTGATTAAGCACTCAGTCTGAGTATCTAGAGAATAAGGCTTTGGTAAGCTTAGTTCCCAGGCACAGACTTCTGAAAACTTATTTAAGTAGAATGTGCTTACAAAGCCCTTTAAAGATGTTTGCCAAACCAAAATTGTTCTAAAAAGAAATCAAGTGTAAAAGGTACTTTGGGTGTGGGATTGCAGACATTTAACTTTCCCCTTAACTTTTCTCATATGCAGAGAAATGCCAAGCAAAATTAGTTATTGTAATGCGATGGGATGTGTTTTGCTAGGATCAATACAGCAAGGATATAAGGTATTTCAACTGCACTTGCTTGAATTACCTGATATATGTCACCCAACAGAAGGCCACTCATACTATCATTCTTAAACAAGAGGAGAATGTTAATGGGAAATGTGTGATTGAATCCATTTGGATATAACTCAACTCAGTGCCACCTGGTGATGAAATGTATAATATCACAATGGGTTTGAATACTCCATGTCGAAACCACTCCACACTCACTAACTTGTGGCAGATATGCATGCTTCAAAAATGTTTGGAAAGAAGTATGTTGGGCTTACATGAACACAACCCCTAGCCCCTCTATTCCTCAGTAACTGTTTTTTAGGTTTCTTCACAAGCCTAAAAAATGATCACACTGCTTGACGGAATTTACTTACTAAAGTTAACACAATTCTTACAAGATCGTTCCCCTTTTTTAAAAAAAAAACTTATATGGAAACTGAAAAAAGAGGGGGTGGCTTTGAGAACTTACACAAGTTCCAAAGCATTTCTTCCTAATCATTTTCAAAGCACAGTCAGTGCTATAACCGGCGGGTTATAACCCGTGGCTAATTTAAGACGTGTGGACTTCAGTTTTCAGAATTCCCCAGCAGCAGAGCTGCCTGAGGAATTATGGGAGTTGAAGTCCATATATTTTAAAGTTGTCAAGGTTAAGAAACTCTGTTATTCATTAGGAATTTATATCTCTCAGTTCAAACAAAATATTAGACAAGAATCTTCTCTCATCACCTAAAATCAGAGATGTCCAATGAGGATAAAAGAAGTCAAAAGAGCAACCTTTTAATCTCCTCTCTCCACTCCCCTCACTCAGCCTCCACTTGTCAAAATGAACAGCAGGTAAAATAATTAAGATAATTAAGAGGAAATTTTAACGAAATAATGTAGTAGCGGGCAACTATTTTGTGAGTGGGAATAAGTTCATTATCCATATTTAGAAATACTAATATGCTTTTATAATTATTATAATGAGATGTTTCTAAAGAACTATTCATTGAATAGACTGAAGTCAAATGGATAAATAATGTATTTCCTAAAAAAAAAAAAGATGCAAAGACATTATTTCATGCTACTTGCAAAATAATTACCAATGTTTCAGGACCATCCAGTGATGTTCATTTAATATGCTAATTGGAACTTATTTGCCAAAAGAACAGAACCCTTAAAACCATGAGCTGTTCTTTTATCTGCCTCTTATATTTGTATCTCCAAGGAGCATTTACATATTTAGGCTGTAATATTAAAACAAAAGAGTGCAAATGCAGCTTTTTAATGCTGAAAATACTCATCAGCCCAGATCAGGCATACCACAGGAATTATAATTGAGTATAAAATTCTTGCATTGCTCAATGCTTCTTGGGTGACTAACACTTCAACAAAACACATGATACACGTTGGGAGTGCAACTTTAAAAATAAAGAGGCTATAATCAAATAATTTTCCTCTCCCATTTTAAAAGCTGTCTATAAGAATACATTAGGGAGCATTCAAAGCAGCATCAGCAGCAATTACCTTTAAATCAAAAGATGGTCCTTCATACATGTATTTCTAGCCAACCCAAATTTAAGAGATCTAGCCTGCATATTGGACTCCTGTATGCAGAAAGTCCCAAATTATCTTCATGAGGTTTCTGAAAAGTCTTTGTTTACAAACTCTCAGAACACTTACCAGTTGGGATATATAACATCAAAGCTAGCAGATTTGGGAAGTAACAATTCAGACAATCACTAAACGGCAGGGGAAAAACATGCAGAAAACTCTGCCATTTAAGCTAGATATTTGCAGCCCAGGTTTAGTCTAGGGCAAGGGTGTCAAACTCGCCACGTCACATGACATGTCGTGACTTTTTTCCCCTTGTCGAAGCTGGAGTGGGCGTGGCTTCTGCGTGAAGTAACTCACAATATTTCTATCTTGCTTTTGCCATATGGCTGATATGCAGAGAATTTTTGGCATCATCTAGAATCATCCAACCATTATTATTCAAAATAACAGTAATGAGAACCTTTATACTGTATCACTTCAGTTATGACTGTGTAATAGTATGAAGATGTTTTAATTCAATATTGAGGAAAGTGACTACAGACTAGATTGGGACACTACTATTATAAAAAGAAGCTTTAATTAAAAGATATAATTATAGTAAATTAGAAATTAGCTCCACTAGTAAGTTATTTTTATTAGTAAATGTATTGGAAATTTTAATTTGGGAGAATTTTGATCCTATCATCAGGAAGCATTAGAAGTCATACTGTACTCTCAGACTTCCCATTTAGTTATTTGGCTCCAGGGCTGTATCATCAGAGATGGTGACCAATGTCTTTCTGACTTCAAATTGCGACCAATGCATGTCCTTTTGAACATGCATTGGTCAGCAATTCCGCCTACCATACCACAAAGACATTTGGGCTCTTTGTACTATGGCAAACCAATACTTTGCAGATTGGAAGAAGAATGACCCTGGATCTGGTAGGTGGTGAGAAATATTTTCTGGCTTTAAAGATCATCAGGTCACACACACTCCAAAGTAATTAATAGGGCACTGTGAACAGTCATAAACCTGAAAGATTAAGAGGCTGGTAGGACACTATCTTCTTCACTCCAGGGCATGCCTACCCTCTACACTATATTGTTTTATGTGGTTGTTTCCCTCTTTAAGAGTGACAGCATAATTCAGGAGAGCTTTGTAAGAGAAACTAAAACATTTTTATTTTGTTCAGTTTCAAGACATTACTCCCTTGGCCTGAATAAAAGAACATGCTTGGAGTCTTTCTTATACTTTTGTAATATTTTCTTTAAAAACCACATGCACTTTATTATCTGTAGTAAAATTACTAGTTTCCTAGAGCAAACTTTCCACTTTTCCATTGAGTTGGTTGTTACCACAGCAAATCCTGACTGAAAACTTTCTGCACTATGGGTAAATCACCAAACTTAGAGAGGAAAAAGGGAAGGTTTTCTGGTTTTATATAGTAGAAAGTTTCCAAGTAGATCTGTATTAAAGTTGAAATTGGTGGAGGGAGACCGGAGAAGACCATCAACTTAGTAACTAAGGCACACAATTCTCAAGGAAACTGGTAGGTGCATATTTCTTATGTAAAATGTAATATTATAACAACTTCATTTGGTTCAGAGTTTATGAAGCAATAAAATGTTTGTAAGTGTTTAGAGTTGCATCCACATTCTCCTGGGCTCCAGCCTGGCATTTATTTGCAAGAACAGTTTATGGATTCATAAACCTAGCAGCAAGAGAACAATTACAATAAAAATATTTCTTGCAATGTATAAAAGTTGTGAGATTACATGCAGTTATTTACTGGACTGTGCTCCCATTTTTTAAATGTATTTGAGCTATTTCTCATTGCTTTTAGTAAACAGTGTGGAACAAGTGAAAACTAGAAGTGCCTACTTGCATCAATAAGATTTGGGTCCTGGATTCTGCAAAATTTTTATAATTGCTTTCCCTAATCTTCCTCATGTGATTACTCTGGATGTAAGTGAGACAAGTATTAACAAAAAGTGCACAAATTCTCCATATTTCAGGACAATATTGGGGAGCTATTTGTTGCCTGTTAGTATCTAGTTAACAAGAATGGTAGAAGCTCTGAGAGACAACTGGCTGTTTTGTAGTGAAAATAATCAAATGATTCAGCCATGTATTATAGCAACAAGAACGTTCTCCTAAGCTGAATCTTTTCCTAAGAAGGCAGAGGACAGTCTAGAACCGTGGTGGCGAACCTATGGCACACGTGCCACAGGTGGCACGCAGAGCCCTCTCTGTGGGCACGTGTACCATCGCCCCAGTCCTAGGCCTTCAGCTGGGTTTTATAAAACCTTTTCACTTTAGGCCTCCGCCACCATGTGCAAAAAAAAAAGGTTCAATCAATCAATTTCAACTTCTCACGGGAAAAAAAATGATCTCGCAAAGTTGGAATTGATTGATTGAACTTTTTAGTCCCGCCCAATCTGCCATTATCAATGATGGAAACTAATCAAGGAGAGAAGCAACCTAGAACTAAGGAGAAACTTCCTGACAGTTAGAACAATTAACCAGTGGAACAACCTGCTTCCAGAAGTGGTGAATGTTCCAACACTGGAAGTTTTTAAGAAGAGACTGGACAGCCATTTGTCTGAAATGGTATAGGGTTTCCTGCCTGAGCAGGGGGTTGGACTAGATGACCTCCAAGATCCCTTCCAACTTTATTATTATTATTATTATTATTATAAGCCACGCCCACCCAATGGGCCATGCCCACCCAGCACCCGATGATACATAAGTGGGTTTTGGGTTGCAGTTTGGGCACTCGGTCTCTAAAAGGTTTGCCATCACTGGTCTAGAAATATATGATCTCAAGAATGACAATGAGGCCCGAACTACAGTATCTCTATGAAACTTTCATGAAAGCCTTATAAGGCCAAGTCTAAACTATGTTGTGTTATAAAATGCAGATGATGGTTTTACCTTTAATATGGTACAGAAAAATTCTTCTGCATTTTTCCCTATCAGGTCATTAAGAAAAAAATACAATTTGCTTTTAAAAAGAAATTATGTGAAGTTGTCATGGATACACTTTTTGGTTCCTACCTTTATTTGGTATGATTTAAGCCAAAGGGTGGGTCTTCTTTTAGTAGTGATTCTGGCTTCAATTAAATCCCAAGAGATGACATTCTAAGAAACCTCTCCCGTTGTTTTGGTTGTTGTTGTTGTTTTCTGATTACATACTCTGGACAGAGACATGGAAAGAAATAGAAAGGAAAAATCAGCAACCCCTATAATCAAGTAAATTGAAAACCATCATCCCCCAAAATATTTCATGCTCTCTGAGAATAAGCAATAAAAATGGATGCCTGCTTCACATTGGAAGCAACATTTTGAGACCCAGCAAAGCAAAATAATGTATAATATTATATTTTTGAAAGGATTTATGTTATTCTCTTTGTTCAACTCTCTAACATTGTCTGTTTCTCCAAAGGGGCACAGAATAAAGGTCTGACTTCCTGTATTTAACTAGGAAGGTTGTGTTGTATATCTTATTGACCTGATGGTGTCAGTCTTGCAGGTCAATAATCCTCTAACCATATTAATTGAAACCAAGAAACATTGGAAGATCACAAAAAGAATTCCATTTCATGAAACTGTAACATGTAATGGGAACAACATACAACATAACCAGTGAAAAAGTAGGCAGTTTATTTCAAGAATCTGACACTTAACCCCTAGTTGCATTATAGAAATGACTGAGAGAGCATTTAAAAATGTCCTTGCCAACTTGTCTCTAAATCTGTGAAGCTAATAACATTTTTGAAGTAACTTAGCATTTTTAAAGATTTGTTTAAACATTTACCAATATCAGAGGAAGTGAAGGCAAGAAGAATGAGTCTTACTCTATTTGGCTCTGGTAATAGCCTCCTGACTGAAATGGAAGAGGACCACTGTTTCATTAATTACATGAATTCTACACATATACAGTCTTACAGTAAAGAAGGGGGGGAAATCCACATTTCCATTGTATAAGGGGGAAATCCACATTTCCATTGTATAAAGGGTTGTTGTCTGCATTTGGGAAAAGCAGCTGCAGCCAGGCAGAAATGCTTCCCATCCCCACTTCTTCAAGGATAGGCTTTTTCTCAAAGTAGAGAAGAGATGGACTCATTCATTCATTCATTCATTCATTCATTCATTCATTCATTTCTACTCTCTGCTAGTTTTCCAGGTGTCTGATTAATTGAGCCACACCCTATTATTTCTTGGTCCATGATAATACCCATAAGCAGCCTCACCCTGCCCAGGCCATTTGCCTACAAAAATGTGGGTGTGCAAGAGAGAAGAAAAAGAAGTCAACAAGCAAACAAAGAAGCAAGAAGCAACCTCTAGATAGAAGATACAACTAATACAGGCAAGCAAGAGGGCTATCAGTAAACTGCCAGGACCATGATAAGATAAGCAGCCCATTGTAGTGTGATTCCTAACTAGAGCTTGGCTTAGACCAGGAGTCTTCAAACATGGCCCTTTTATGATTAGTGGACTTCAACTCCCAGAATTCCTCAGCCAGCATGTCCACAAGTCATAAATGGGCCAAGTTTGAAGACCTCTGGGTTAGATTTTGGTCGGGAACTTTGTAGTAACGACAAGAAAAACAACCACAAAAAAGCACCTAAGCCCAACCAGTGCAAGAACATTTGGAGTGAAGCAAAGGTTGTTTGCCACTTTACAAACTTTAAGACTTTTATTTGCTACAAGAAGTAACCATGGACTAAGCTAATTGAAAGGCAAGCATCCAGGATTGTAAAGCTTAGTAATGAAATATTCCCAACAAACTTCTTTTAAGTTTTCACTTTGTATTCTCTGTGTTGCCATTTTATTTTCTTCTGATTCTGACAGCTGTGCTTTGATCTGGAATACAGCCTACATGAGCTGAAATAACAAGCTTGAGTTTATTTACTTCAGGACATAGAATCACAGTAAGTGGAATTTCTTGGCTGATTTCAGAAAAGGAACAAAGGTCAGATTTGGTTATTATTAGGATGGGGTAATACCAAGTATCAGGTCTATGCCCCTGACTCAAAACTTGGAAAAACATTCCAGAAGTAAGCTATAGCCAGGTACATTTTCATTTATTGCCAAGAAAATGAAGGAAAAATGTCAAAGTAGCCAACAAAAGAACATTTTAGTTTTATACTACATAGTATTTCTACTGTATGGCCTAGACTATCATTTAAAAATGAAGCTGGCACTCATTGTTCATAGAATATCTATTGCGAAATGTTTGGCTGTACTTTGTTGAGCCCATGTAACGAGAACTTCCATTTCTTGTTTTTTTCAATGCTCTTATTTTGAGCTGTGTCTTGATTCTATGCTATTGTCCTGGCCTTTCCCAATGCCTATATCATACAGCCTGGCTTTTCCCCTGATAAATGCATTGAAATTGAAGCCATCATCCAGAACTGTAGGATTTAATAATATATCATTATTTTCACCATGATTCAACAAGCTGGTTAAACAAAACTGCTTAGATTTAAATTCACTTAGAGCAAGCAAAACTTCAGGAACTTCTGGTTGACTTGTGGTTCAGACTGCTAAAAGGAGACCCAATTCCATTCTCAAAAGGAATAAATTACATCATCTGTTCCCAAGGGACAAATTCTTTCCCACATCACTTCTGCTTTGCCAGAAGATCAATGGGAAAGCTTCCCAAGAACCTTTCTAATAATCTCCATTGAAATTTGATTGATTGAAGCATTCATTTAAGAACATTTTCCAATCTGAAAAGATGGCATAGGTTACCTATTGGAATTTTATCGATTTTTGTCTCCTCTATATCTGGGAAAAAGTGAAAACTAACAGTTATATCATTGTAAGGATACTTGCCTGGTACTAGAAATAAAGCCATAGGCTGGCGATATATTCTGAATACCCTCTTTAATTCTTCACCCTTTTATTCTGAGGACAGAATAGTCTATTCATTAGTGTACTCAGAGCAGGATATCAGCCTCGGTTACAAGATAAAGGCAAATGCTTTTCTCCAGAGGACAGACTATGAATGTTTTTTCACATTCCACACTCTCTACTTCAGGAAGTTGCCCTTTCCTTGTGATTCTTCCCTTTCCTACATTCTTTCCTCACTGATCCCATGTTGTCAAGCATGATAACACAATAAGCTCAAATTTTGTTTGTATTGCCTGAAGTGATGCTTGAACAATCACTTGTTCTGCTTCCCTGTTAGCACAGAATTTTTTTAAGTGTGTGCTATGTAGAATATCTTTGAATATTGCCTGAGAAGCAGTTACCCTAATCGTTCACAAATCTGCCTCTCCTCATCTCATGTCTGCAAGCTATTAATGCCTGGATGAGAAAAACAACTGCTTAGATTCAATTCAAGCAAGATGGGTTAGATAGTTATTGAGAATATTACTAATTCTGGAACTATAATACTTTGGCACTCAACAGATTGTGCTCTTTGAAGAACAGACTTGAAATTTAGATGCCCTCTTGAACTCATGGCTTCTTATAGAAAACTATGGCCAGAATGGACTTCATCCGGCTTCTGCAATTTATATGCCACTAGGAGCACTAAGTTGGTCACTCGTTTACATGTTACTGTATAAATTACTGTAATTTGCTTTACACAAGGCTGCCTTGAAGACCAGTTAAAAACTTCAGTTGGAGAAAAGTGCAGCAACTCATACACCTATGGAACAATCTTGTTATTGTTATATAACAGCTTTAGTAGGAGCTACTTTCACTACCAGATTATTTTCATTATGATCATTTCCTATAAGGCCTTTTATGAATCAGGGCCCAAGTATTTATTCCAGAAGATTTTGCCTGTTCAGATTAAGTGAACTGAGAACCCTATTGAGAGTCCCCATCTACCAAGAAATCCAAGAGAGGGATAGAAAATGAGTATGTACTACAGGAGCTTTCCTCCTGTGAAATAGCTTGCCCCTTAGTATGACAGTGGTTCCCACATGTAGTATCTGCTGGAAGCTAGCAGAATAACAGAGTGACTTTGGAAATCTTCTAGTCCAACCCCCTGCTCAAGCAGGAGACCCTATACCATTCCAGAAAAGTGGCTGTCCAGTCTCTTCTTAAAAGCCTCCAGTTTGGAAAATCCACAACTTCTGGAGGCAAGTCATTCCACTGATTAATTGTTCTCACTGTCGGGAAATTTCTCCTTATTTCTAGGTTGCTTCTTGATTAGTTTCCATCCATTATTTCTTGTTCTGCCTTCAGGTGCTTTGGAGAATAGGTTGACCCCCTATTCTTTCTTACATATTTATTACACACAACAAAGATGTAACTATTCTGGAAGGCCTTTGCACCTCACTGGCACCAACTGTGCTGATGTGTAATTCTCAATCCATCATTTAATTGGATTTTGGTATCATTATATTTCTTTATATTTATTGCATTGGCTCATTACTGTTGCTCCTTGGGTAGCACTTAGAGCTTTTTTAAGCTTGAGGCAATGTTTAAAATAAATATTTTATATGTTTATGTTTATAAATAAATATTTCTGGATTCATATGGATCAATGGAAGCTATCTTGCATTGAGTCAGACCTTCAGCCTATGCAGGGTAGTGTTGTCAAAACTGCTGCTAGCAGTCACTGAAATTTCATGCAGGAGTTTGACCAGAGTTGCAAGAAAATAAGACTGAACCCAAGATCTTTTTTTTATACTGAAGATAATTTACTATGGAAGTACATCAAACCATCAAATGTTATTACTACAATGTTCTGCCTTCCACAAGACTGCTGTCTCGATTCATATTCCTATGTTTTCCACTTCCTTCCCAATTATTACATTCAATTGTGAATGTATCACAAGACTCCAAACAGATTTTTTTCTGCTTTGAAATAACATCTAGGCCCATCAGATGGTCTCACAACCTTGAAGGTGTATTCTATTCCCACTATTGAACTCTCTGAAGTGAAGACAGCTCCAATTCAATTACCAAATGTCTAAGTCTCTCTGCCAGTGCAGATAAAGAGCAAGCTGTACTATTCAGTTGTGCAAAATTAGAATTATATACCAAATTGGGCAATCATTTACTTGACATTGATAAAAAAATTTGAGGAGTCTCTGAGCTTGGTTGTTTTCTTGAAGATGTTTTATTATCCAAACTAGGTAATATTATCAGTGCTCTTTATGCCCCAATCAGTGTACACTTGAGGACTTCATGGCAGCACAACAGAAAGTAATTAACCTTGCTAGGTTCTGGGCAAGATCTGTTTAATTTGTATATATTTTAATCTTGTATTTTATATTTTAAATGTTATGTCAGATAGTATGCCTTATTTTAATTGTAATGCCTCTGACACAAATAAACAAACAAACATCAGTGCTGATGTTGTTACCTAGTTTGGATAATGAAATATTTGTAAGGAAACAACCAAGTTCAGAGAGCACCAAAGTATAAATATTCTTCTTTACTGATAAGAATTTTCCCAGAGAAATTAAAGCTCAAAAGCATATATAGGGCATTATACTTAAACACTTACATTTTAAACATTTCCAGAGTCCTTAGTGTAATATTTACATCACTCACTTGACTTCTCTTGGTGCTAATAGAATGTACAATGCAGATGGCACAATTAACAAGAAATTTGTGACATGCGAGTCTTCTGAAACTTGAGTTTCTTAACTGTATGAAAAAGAGTTACTTATAGAGTGTGGTCCTCAATGGAACTGCATCTTCATGGAGGAAAGTGTGTAGTGGGGTGCCCCGGGGCTCTGTTCTGGGCCCAGTGCTCTTCAACATCTTCATCAATGATTTGGATGAGGGGATAGATGGGGAACTCATCAAATTTGCAGACGACAACAAGCTGACAGGAATAGCCAACACTCCAGAAAATAGATTTAAGATACAGGAGGATCTTCATAGATTTGAACATTGGGCACTATCTAACAAAATGAAATTCAATGGTGAAAAAGTAAGGCACTACATTTAGACAAGAAACCAAATGCACAAGTACAATAAAGGTGCTACCTTGCTCAGTAGTAGTAACTGTGAAAGGAATCTCGGAGTCCTAGTGGACAATCACTTAAATATGAGCCAGTAGTGTACTGCAGCTGCCAAAAAAGCCAACACAGTGCTAGGCTGCATTAACAGAGGGGTAGAATCAAGATCACATGAAGTGTTAATGCCATTTTACAATGCCTTGGTAAGGCCACACTTGGAATACTGCATCCAGTTTTGGTCACCATGATGTAAAAAGATGTTGGGACTCCAGAAAGAGTACAGAGAAGAGCAACAAATATGATTAGGGGACTGGAGGCTAAAACATATAAAGAATGGTTGCTGGAATTGGGTATTTCTAGTTTAATGAAGAGAAGGACGAGGGGTGACAAGATAGCAATGTTTCAATATCTCAGAGGTTGCCACAAAGAAGGAGTCAAGCTATTCTCCAAAGCACCTGAAGGCAAGACAAGAAGCAATGGATGGAAACTAACTAAAGAGAGAAGCAACCTAGAACTAAGGAGAAATTTCATGAAAGTTAGAACAATTAAATCAGTGGAACAACCTGCCTCCAGAAGTTGTGAATGCTCCAAAACTGGAAGTTTTTAAGAAGAGACTGGACAGCCATTTGTTTAAAATGGTATAGGGTTTTCTGCCTGAGCAGGGGTTGGACTAGATGACCTCCAAGGTACCTTCCAACTCTGTTATTGTTGTTATTATTGTTATTGTCAGGGCTTTTTTGTCATAGAACGCTCAGAACGGAGTTCCGGCACCTTTTTTGGATGGAACCTTGTAGGGTAGGCAAGGCGGGTTGTATAACGTGTGTGAGTTCCGGCACTTTTTTTTTTTTTACAAAAACACTGGTTATTGTTATTTTTAAATGTGCATGTCAATAAAAAAAACACACAAAAAGCTAAAAATGGCTCTCTGACTTGAAAGTCATATTGTGTGTTGATTCAAACATCAGTAACATCAGATTCAGCCAGCATTTTACTCTGTACCCACAATAATGAAAATATAATATTACTATAAGTTGTTGAGCTGCTAGAGTGTGCACAGATAGACGCAGAGTCTCTGCCATTTGGGGTTGCTAGATGAGGTGAGAGTTTCAAGATTTGTCATGCCTTCAAATATTACTTTGTAATGGAGGCAAGGGTTATTTGTTTGTTTGTTTGTTTATATTTCACACTTCTAAACCATCCATCTCCTTCAAAGAGAACTCTGGATGATGTACAATAAAACATAAAAATAAAAAAACTGTACATCAAAAATTAAAATGTTAGAGTTCAAATTTGGAGTTAAATTTTTTAAAAATTATCAGAATAATTAACCCTGTTAAAAATTGGTTGACAAAGACAAAGGGGGGGGGCTCTGGTGTTACTTACCAACCCCACAACTGTGTGCTCCTTTGGGCTCCCCACAGAATGACTCAGAGCCATGTTTTAACACTTTTTTAGAAGGCCAAGGAGCCTGCCTTACTTCCAGAGGAAGAATATTCCATAGGGTGGGGGCAACGGCAGAGAAGGCTCTCTTCTTAGACCCCACCAGTCAGTTATTGTTACAGATCTCATCTCTAAGATTAAAAAAAAAATCCCAAGCACAACAGCCAAACAAATAAGACCTTATTTAAGAAAGGTTGTGAACCAAAGTTCATCTCCTACTCTAGAAAGTAATAATCAGTAGTGGCAACTCTAATGGGAGGAGACAAATTAATCAAGATGATGTACAAAGCTAGCCCCCCCTTTGAACATTCATGTGAGATTAACATATGTTCAAAAGAGGCAGCGCTTGCATTATGATGCTTTATTTGCCATTTTGCCAAATTTGACACACCCATTAGCCAATAGCATTGGAACACTGGAATGGGGGAAGATACAAGATATACAGAGGGCAAAGCAAAAGTACAGGGTTTTAGGAAGAATAGATCCTTTAAGAAATTTGTGAACAAATGAATACTCTGCTACATCTGAATCAGTGCAAAATTAAAAAGGTACCATTCTGATTCTTTTAATAAGTATACAGTTGAACTATTGATTAATGAATGGAATTTTGCTACAGATATAGAAACTCAGCATAATTACAGGAAAACATATCTTCCATGATTTGGTTTAGTTTCTTCAAATACTTTGTTTCCTTCCCCCAAAAAAAAGAAAAGAAAAAGAAAACATGTGCAATGGGCATAAAATAGAGACTCAAAGGGCTAGCTCTATTAAATGAGAACCATTCAATTCCATTTATTTTGTTTCACTCTGATTTTTTTATTCCATTGTATTGCTTATAAAATAAGTAAACCCCTTTGATAAATAAAAAAATAATATAATTGAAGGTGTGAGTCAGCTTTAGGCATGTACCAAAATTGAAGAAAAAAGAATTGCCTTAACTATGCTAATTTTAATAATATTAGGGGAGAAAGAATTTTACTTGTTAATATAACCTAGGAAGAGGAAATTAAGGAATTTGTTCAAACCTCTGACCATTTAAACTTACATTATTCAATAACGTTTGTTCAGAAGCCATCTGAAAAATCAGAAAATGAGTATTTTTCAAGGGTTTTGCTATTTCCTTGTTTAAAAAAAGCTATCTCCATTCTTACACAATTTATCATTATTTAGAAAAACTGCTGATTCTTAACCTGCACGACTGAGACATTGACACTCTGCCTCCAGCTTTGCTACCTTTGTAAGGAGGAAAGAAAAATGGCATCTGCCTGCTGCTTCAGCTGCCCTGTTTTGTCATCTCTAACCATGCTTCTTTCTGGACTGCTGGGGAGCTGGCCTTGACTTAAATTCCCTCAAACTAGGAAGAAAAATGGTGGCACTTGCCAGTTCTTCCATTCACAGCCCCCTACCTTCAAGTGCCTGGTGCTTCCTGTGCACTAGTAGCGATTAGTGAGGAAATTCCATCTCCCTTATCCTGAGATATCCCCTAAAACCCACAATAATTTCCAACCTCATCTGCACACAATTTTGTTTACCTTCCCTAGATATTCCAGCCTCCTTCACCTCCATTTATCACATGAACCACTGGCTATACCTTTATCCATCTTTTCTTCCCCATCTGCCCACAATCTGATTAGCTTTCTTGTTAAAATAGGTATGGATCAGGAATATGGAATGTATATGTATTACCAGGGAATTAGTTGTCATTATGTCCAGCCCATGTGCAGAGAAATAGGTTGATTATAATTATGTTATAATTGGTCTTTGTTACATCAGTTCAGACTAAGGATGTCAGTCACTAACAGTTTTCCTATTATTTAGAAATGTGGGGAGTTGAATTGCAATCATCCCAACTACAGTATCTGCAGAACAGGCAATTAAAGAAAGCAACAATTGATGTAAATATGAAAGACAAAATATTAACTTATGTTCGTATGTGCAGTATAAAATATTGCAGTTGTATAAAAAAACAGGGACATTTCTTTAAACAAACCCTCTTCAGTTTAAGATAATAGTATTAAACTTATTCCGACTTTCTCTTGTGTTTCAAGAGCCAGCATACTGGAAATTAAGCACTTAATCATCATGCAAAGACTTTGCCAAGATTTGGGTGCTGTTCTGAATTGTAAAATTATGCACTCTCTCCAGACATAATTTGTTCTGGCATTGCAGGTCAAGCTTTGGCTGAGAAAGGATACATGATTGAAGATAGGACGCTTCCCCAATCACTTTACAGAGATGCTTTTGTTCAAATTATATCCTTCTTCTCTCTTCTCCATTTTATAAAAGGCAATTGACTGAAGAACTTTCCTCAATGAGACCTTTATGATTTCAAAATCTTAGTTTTTGCTATGAAGTTTATACTGTCCTGTTTTGCTTCACATTGCTTCCTTCATGTGTGTCAGCCATATTTCCATCCTGCTGGGTCTCCATTACTTCATTCTATTTTCCATGTTTTTTTATTTTTTATAATTTTTTGAATTTTTCCATTTTTTCCCCAACTGGATCATTTTTAACTCTGAAAAGAAGGTAACAACATTTTGTAAATCACCTCTCTTTCCATCTCCTTCCTTCCTTCCTTCCTTCCTCTCCATTTCTCATTCTACTTTCTCCTTCCTTTCTCACTTTTTCTTCCATCCTTTTTCTGCTTGTTCAGGCCACTCAGATGATTCAGATTTGGACTACACAGTTGTTGTTATTGTTACTAATGGATAGTGGCCAAGCCAAGAAACATGTTGGAACACTTCTTATCAGTGTCACTCCAATCCCCACTGTGGCTGAAAATGATGGGGGATGGCAGAGGCAGTGCTGTGAGACAGATATTCCCTAAGTCTTTAGGTAGAGGAATTCAATTTTTTCTAAGCTGGAACCATATGCCTAAAAGTAATGAGTGCAGACAAAAGTGAAATTTGATACCATTCTATTTGTATTTCTATCAGTGCTGGATCTGCTAAATTAAAGACGTGATTCAATAATCATTATGTTACCAACACTGAATTAATCATTATTGAATTATGTTTTAATTTAGCACATCCTGCACTGATCTAGAGGGTTAACTTGATGAACTTTTGGATCCTTTGAACTTTAAGAATCTACTATTCCATTAATGTTCCCCCCTATGTCAATGTTTTTGGGGAAAATCCATCTACCTGCAGACTTGGGTTGTAGGCCTCAGGATGAAGAGAACCTTCCTTAAAATTTCCACTGTATTATTAATCCTGGAATGATTCTCAAACACGAAAGAGGCTAATCCCACAGAAGTGAATCAGGGGATAATGTTGGGTTACTTGGCATCCTATAACTTTTTTCTCAGAATGAATGAGTGGTTGCTGATTCTTTTCATAGGTATTCTCCATGCTTACAAGGCTGGATTTAACTGCCACCTAATTCTTAATTGTTGTGCAGGAATAGTTATGATATTCCCCATTGTCCAAAGCGCTAAAAGCATTAAGCTAGGAGAATACATTTGGAAAAGGAGTGATCAGATAGTGTAAAATGAACTTGACTGGTTATTTTATTGTTCAGTAACCACAAACTCAATTAGTAGATTGTAATATTTTTCTCGTCAACCGATAATATCTATTGAAGTCTGGAGCACTCTTGGCAAGGTTGAAACGAAGGGGGAAACCATGGCACAATCCACCCATTTAGCATATTCATCAAGGGTTTATAAATACAATGCAAGTAATTTTCTTTGTATCTTGCAGAAAGCTCTCTGAAAAGTGTTTCTGTTAGTTGTGAACAAGGAGCTGTCAAAATAAATCTGGCCAGTCACTGAAGGAAAATGTAGATATAGAAATGCAGCAATAACAGCATATTGATCTTAACTACTTTTACAAATGTCCAAGAACCAAAGTGTTTTTCAAAGGCCCAAAACAATAACAAAACAGCCTTTCCAGAGCCTGTGCCTTTTTAGTCACATTAAATGCAAATTCAATGATAAAACCATTCAAAAAAGGAACAGAAAAAAAAGTCTCCAGGCATCCATTGGCTGTGAAATTATTTCAGTATTGTACTTCTCTTGATCAAATGCAAAAATAACCAGCTTGATCATTTGCACTTAATTTCACTTTTGTGTTGAACCCTAGGTTTCTGAAACCATCAACCATAAATAGATTTCTGGAGTTCATTGGCACATATTCCTGCTTCCTTCTTTGTCGATATTGTTAAGAGTGTTCCTTGGATCAGACATGGACTTCATTAATGCAAGTAACTCATAAAAGAGCTACAAAAAGGAGAGTTTATACTCAGTCTTCTCTACACTCCACTCATATAGCTGAAAGCAAAAAAAGCAGGATATGAGTAAGTAGAATATGATTTACTATATCAATATGACCAAGTAATGAGAAAATACATCAATCCTCCACCAACCAACCTATCTTGGTGCACAGAAAGTAGTTCATTTAAATGCACAGCAATATTGTGTGAATTGTTATTTAGTGTCTAAAGACTGTACTTATTTCCTTCTTACATATATATCACAAGGCTATTAAGATTAACATTTAACACAGTTTAACTTATCTTTCCTACTTCCTTTAGTAACAAAAAATCCTAAGGTCAGAGCATAGAAATTGCACATGATTCACTGATCCAGGTACCCAGACTAAAATTTCTGAATGGATTAGGGGAACAGGATGGTGTATACAAAAAAACTACCACAAATCTTTATGCATTTAGTACAAAATTCTGGACAAATCTGAAAAGCTTCTAAATCAGCTAAAAATAGAATGTTCTTTACAGTTGTTGTTGTTGTTGTTGTTGTTGTTGATGATGATGATGATGATGATGATGATGATGATGATAATAATAATAATAATAATAATAAATAATGATGATAATGATAATGATAATGATAATGATGATAAAGTTGGAAGGGACCTTGGAGGTCATCTAGTCCAACCCCCTGCTCAGGCAGGAAACCATATACCAGAGGTCCCCAACCTTTTGGGCACCAGGGACCAGTTCCGTGGAGAGAGGGTTTTTTGCAGACTGGAAGGTGTGTAGTTTTGTGTGTTGCCTGCATCCCGTTTGTGTGGACTGGTTGCTGGCATGCCGTGGCACTGTACTGGTTAATTGTTCTAACTGTCAGACAAATGGCTGTCCAATCTCTTCTTAAAAACTTCCAGTGTTGGAGCATTCACAGCTTCTGGAGGCAGGTTGTTCCACTGGTTAATTGTTCTAACTGTCAGGAAATTCTCCTTAGTTCTAGGTTGCATCTCTCTTTGGTGAGTTTCCATCCATTGCTTCTTGTCTTGCCTTCAGGTGCTTTGGAGAATAGCTTGATTCCCTCTTCTTTATGGCAACCCCTGAGATATTGGAACACTGCTATCATGTCACCCCTAGTCCTTCTCTTCATAGACATACCCAATTCCAGCAACTATTCTTCATATGTTTTAGCCTCCAGTCCCCTAATCATCTCTGTACTCTTTCTAGAGTCTCAACATCTTTTTTACATCATAGTGACCAAAACTGGATGCAGTATTCCAAGTGTGGCCTTACCAAGGCATTGTAAAGTGGTACTAATACTTCACGTGATCTTGATTCTATCCCTCTGTTAATGCAGCCTAGCACTGTGTTGGCTTTTTTGGCAGCTGCAGCACACTGCTGGCTCATATTTAAGTGATTGTCCACTAGCACTCCGAGATCCCTCTCACAGTTACTACTATTGAGCAAGGTACCGCCTATACTATACCTGTACATTTGATTTTTCTTGCCTAAATGTGGAACCTTACTTTTTTCACCATTGAATTTCATTTTGTTAGATAGTGCCCAATGTTCAAGTCTGTCAAGATCCTCCTGTATCTTAAGCCTATTTTCTGGAGTGTTGGCTGTTCCTGCCAGCTTGGTGTTGTCTGCAAATTTGATAAGTTCCCCATCTATCCCCTCATCCAAATCATTGATGAAGACGTTGAAGAGCACTGGACCCAGAACAGAGCCCTGGGGCATCCCACCATACACTTCCCTCCATGTAGATGTGGTTCCATTGAGGACCACATGCTGAGTACTGCCGGTCAGCCAGCTACGAATCCATCTGGTGGTGATGCTGTCTAACCCACATTTTTCTATCTTATCAATTAGTAGGTTGTGATCTACTTTATCAAATGCCTTACTGAAATCCAAGTAAATTATATCCACAGCGTTCCTCTGGTCCACTAATTTTGCACTTGGTCAAAGAATGCAATAAGATTTGTCTGGCATGATCTGTTTTTGACAAACCCATGTTGGCTTTTGGTAATGACTTTGTTTGCCTCTAGGTGTGTTGGAATATAGCCTAAGTCACTCCATTTTGTAACCTTCAGTATGCTTAATCCTACACCCCTTTATGCCTACGTGTTAGGTTGCAATCTGCAGCTGCACACGCGTGGGTAGAGAAGGAACAAAGAACAACGGGACAAGTCAAAAGAGCTGTTTATACAAGTTATAATATTATCACCTCCTGATAAGACTTCCCGATGTGAACCACAGTGGTAACTTTTACTATGAGCCGTTAGCCGCATATGCCATGTTTTTGATAAGACACATTTTGTAAAACTCCCCCTGTTTGTAACCTCCTGCTTGTATTCGTTTTGTTATGTATGCTAATAAAAGAGAGCCCGGGAGTGAGAACTGGACTCACTCTCTCTCTCATCCCGAGGCAGCTTTTGTCCATCTCATCTTTATCATGAGAGTCCGTTACATAGGTGTTCACTGATTCATTGGTTATCTTTTCCAGAATCTGGCTGATAGGTCTGTAGTTTCCTGGATCCATTTTTTTTTCTTTTTTGAAGATGGGAACTACATCAGCTCTTTTCCAGTCCTCCGGTAGTTCCCCAGTGCTCCAGGATCTTTGAAAAACATAGTTCAGTGATTCTGAGATCACATCTGCCAGTTCGTTCAGAATCTTGGGGTGTAATCCATCTGGTCCTGGTGATGTGAACTTGTCTAGGATGGACAGATGCTCACTTACCATTTTCTTGCCTATCTTAACTTGTGTTTCTAATCTGTTTTTTACAGTATTGTTTTTGACTGTTTGGACTGTTTTTTCCCTTTGCGTAAAGACAGATGCAAAAAACAAGCTAAATAGTTCTGCTTTCTCCCTGTTGCTTGTCACCTTCTTGCCATTTTCTCCCACTAATGAACCAATCATTTCCTTAACTTTTTTCTTGTTTTTTACATGTTGAAAGAAGCTTTTTTTGTTATTTTTTACTTTTGTCACAAGCCTTAGTTCATTTTGAGCCTTAGCTTTCCTCACTTCATCTTTGCAAGCTCGGGCTATTTGCTGATATTCTGCCTTAATACTAATAAGATTTCTCCTATCTCACAATAGGGTGCTATATAAATGATTCTTGTTGTTGACTATATTTATTGAAAACACTTATACTGCCGCTCATCTCAAACAAAGTAACTCTGAGTGGTTTACAAAAAAGAAAAACCAACAAAAAGTAACACACTGAATATGAAACCACAATACATATATTAGCAAATAATACACATGGTCCTTGTTCAGACCACAGTTAGGACTGACAATTCAGTTGTTAAGTGAAACAGTCAGCAAATTAAACTTCAGCTGTGCTTATGATCTTACCTCAGCTTTTCTTTGCTTTACAGACCTGCAAATAATGAGAATTTGTCACAAATTTACCTTTTCATCAACACTGTAACTGTGAACAGTCACTGTATGAGAAGGTTGCTAAAGGAGCATTACCTGTAATGAAAGAATAAGCATACCTACATATATTTTCATGTACATTCAAGCAAGTACATAGTACAGTTTTTTAAAAAAAAAACCAAGCTGAATGATGCATGAGGTTGAAAACAGGATTATTTGTGCCTTCTCTGATTTAAATCTCTTTCCATTGCAGGTAAATGATGCATAAAATTAAGGAGTCCCTTTAGAGCCGTGAATTTATCAGAGAGAGAAAGACAGAATAAGTCATTCAAGAAAGGATAGGCATAGGTATCCTCTTTCCTCTGACAGTTTTTTATGTTCAAGCATTGTTGTTGTTGTTTTAACTACAGATGGGAAAAAAGGTTCTCCCAAGTGATTAAAAAAGCAGCTTAGTAATGGAGATTTTAAGCATTAAAAAGAAACCTGAGTCTTTTACTGGCCTCCCCCTTTTTATAGCCGTCTGAGTTTAATTTTAATTTTAGGAAACTTTGGAAGAAGAAAAAAAGAACTTTGTATGAGGTGAAGTTTGAGCCAAACTGAGGATAAATTCAATTTCAATCTGTCAAGGTTTTAAACAATCTCTACACTAAAGATGCTGAAGGTAGATTCTGTTCCTCAAAGCAGTGAAAGTAATAAATCAATGAAGGGCTGCAATGTGGGCATATATGAATCAGGGCATAGCTTAAGAAAAGAATTCAAAGTGTTCCAGTAAAAATATAAGAAACCCATCTGTCAAGAATTGAAAAGTTTTGGCATCTCTAGCCTGTGGGATATCTAGCAAGGATCTCCCAAAGCCCCAAAAATGTGAAAAAGAGAAAAACTAGTTGCAGCTACTGTACACTTTCCATATTCCAGAGAAGCATTTCAGACACACCTCTGCTTTTTTATTGAGGAAGGTATGGGGTTGCTGAAGATGGTCACTCTTGCATTTTCAAACAATCCTGCTGGTGCACTGTAAGGATTGCTGTGCTTCAACAAATCACACTTTTTCCCCATTAGGCAAAATAGTCAAATAAGCAGTGGCCTTTTGGCTTCTTGGAGAATGATCTGGATGCCCATTAGAAGCCACTGTAAGCTTTGTGGAAGATTCCTCTAATTCAGTGTTATCCACTCTCAGCAACTTTAAGATGCATAGACTTTAACTTCAGGAATTCCCCAGGAAGCATGCTAAAGCTGAGAACACTGTTCAAACATGGTTTTAATTCAGCTAATGCTAAACCATTTCTATATTTGTTGGGACCTTCGGAGAATTCATCCTTTGAGAACAAAACCATACCTTCCTTCATTCTTTTAGAAAGGTATACAAATTATGTTTTCAGGTCACAATTCAAAGACTAAAAGTTCCCAGCATCCTTTACTAGTAGGTTTGCTGACTGAAGCTGATGAAAGTTGAAGATTGACCACAAGTGGATGTCTATAGAAATTCTCAACCCTAATCCAAGAACTGAAAAAACTTTGTGGATGAGAAGCAAAACATTTTCAAAGGAAAAAAACAAGAAAGTCCAGTTGCCTTTTGGAAAAAGCAGCTTTGAGATGACCACAATTTCCTTTTGCTTTCAAAAAAAAGAAAGTGTAGAATCTAGTTTTAGAATTGGAAGGGGGGAGATGTAATGAGCAGTGAAACTTTGGGGGAGGAGCACCACTATTGTGATTCAGCCTTCGCAAGTGATCATTTTGATAAATAAAAGAGATAATTTAAATAGTAATGCAATGCCCTTATAAATGGGCAGCTGTAAAGCATTATTTGTCATTGAAATTAAGGTTGTAGCCATATTTATTTTGATAAATACTTTTAAGAAGGGGAAATCTGTTGCATTTTGCACAAAACAAATTAAAATGCTGACATTTTTACAGTATGTTAATTAATGAGAAGCTTCCTCAGAATTCTCATGCAAATACTGTACATATTGTGCTACAGCAAGATTAATATCAGAGGATTTCATTGTGATTAGATGGTTATGCTCACCATTAAATAAATTAGCAATAATGAGACACATTTTCATGAATAGTCTGCTTAAATGTAACTATCATTGGACTTGTCCAAAAAAGAAACTAATTTCAGATAGATAGATAGATAGATAGATAGATAGATAGATAGATAGATAGATAGATAGATAGATAGATAGATAGATAGATAGATAGATAGATAGATAGATAAGACAGAGGGGAGGGCAGGGATCCATAGAGTGTTTTTTCAAAGTCCCAGTGAGCTCTCAGATGGGGTAGGCAAAAATTAAATAAAGTTATCTACAATTTAGTATGCAATGTCCTAAAAATACAAACTAAGGGAGATCAGCATTAACTAAAACTGGTTTTCTTTAGGTTACTTTTTTTTAAAAAAAAAATTCCTAATAGGAAGGGGAAGATGATGAAAAATTGATTTAATTTATGTTTATCCAGTTAGAAATGCATCTCATATTTGGGGAAAGGGAAAGGGAGAGGGGGAAGGGGAAAGGAGAAAGAGGAAAGGGAAAAGGGAGAATGGAATGGAATGGAATGGAATGGAATGGAAAGGAAAGGAAAGGAAAGGAAAGGAAAGGAAAGGAAAGGAAAGGAAAGGAAAGATACAGGCCTATGGAAACTATGGAAAATACTGTGACTATGAATTGGATGCAGAAAGAGCTCCTTTCATTCATGGATGGAGCAGGTGACAGTGATGGCTTTTTACTAAAACAAGGGGTGAAGTAGTTTTAAGTAAGCATTCTTGTTTTGGTCTTCTAACAGTTCCTTAATCTGAGAATTTGTGCATTTTTTAGTAGCTGTCTCTTATGAATGTAAATATTTTTCCGCCATTCTCGATATTTTTCAGCCAGTGGAGTATGGTGGTTAAATGTTGGGTTAGGATGAGTGAAATCCACATTCTAGTTTCTTGGCTGCCATGGAAACTCCCTGGTTTACTTATGGCTGATGACATAGTCATAGCCCACCAGATTAAGTCTGTTTCTATGGGGATATTACTCAGAACAGATAATACTAATACTAATTATAATTTTAAAAAGCAGCCATGTTAAGATGTCTTTTTGTGCCTCACTTAATGGAATAGTACATTATTCCCTTAGAGACTGAATTCTTGAGTAAGGGGAATTTCATACATATAATAATGAGAGAATGTGGAGAGGGGGAAAAGGAAAAATGACAGTTGATGAAATGATTATTTTGGGGAAATGAATTCTCAGTTCTCCTGATCTCCATCTCTATGTATTTTGGAAGACATGTATCATTCAAAGTACTTTAAATCATTATTTTTTCCCAAATCTCTCTGAAGTTATTCTTTGGTATAATAGTGCTGTTAACAAATATTATATCATGAAGATGAATGCTTTGTATAGAGTTTGCATGCCTTCTCTGTTACCAGGTCTACAATCTAGTTGGGATAGGAAATATGTGCATCGTAAACTTTGACTATGGAAGTTTACATTAATACCACGGCCAGGTATATTATTGGCTTGCCTCTGAGCATGTATAGGCAAAATATACAGCAGTGGAAGCTTGGGAGAACATCTGTAGCTACAGGAAGGCAGGCATAATTATCAATGCACTCTCTGAAGCTCCATAGTTTAATTTGTATTTCAAATTACTATTCACATATCTGGGAAAGATAGTGCAAGTGTAGGTTTTTCTGAATTAAATGGACAGGTGGCTTGACAGAGGAAGGAAGGGAGGGAGGGAGGGAGGGAGGGAGGGAGGAAGGAAGGAAGGAAGGAAGGAAGGAAGGAAGGAAGGAGATACACATTGGAAGGATAGATGTAATTCTGTACATCCTTCCCTTTACCTAGAAAGAGTGTCAACCTGTAGAGGAACGTCTGGCCTACCCCTAGGAACTTTCCCTGTGCTTTTAGAGCCCTGTAAAAACAAGTTTGTAAAATCCTAGCTTGGGCATCCTTGAAGGAAAGAGGCATTCCTTTGCCTCCTACATGTAAAAGTTGATGAGAATGGCAAGGGAAGTAGTTATTTCTTCCTCATAAGCAGAGCTTGCTTACAACCAGAACATCAGACTAAGTCTAGAACAAGGATCAACAAGCAACCCATAGTCTTTAAGTTAGATGCACATTTCAACCTCAGAAAGGTTTCCCACACCTGGTGAAATAGAAAATAAGGTAGAGGGGGGGAAATATTCCCTGCTTCCTTATTGCTGTATATATTTTTTTTCCTGTATTCCCTCTTTACAAATGTTTTCTCCCTTTGTCCCTTTTCTTCCCCTACACATTATCATTCAATGAGATTTTGCGGGAATTTAGCAGGCATCTAAGCTCTAGGAGCTTAGCAATTCTACTAAGCTGGAATTCAGGAGTCAGCAGAAACTATTCTGAGCAAAAGGTTAACAACTTTCATTCAAAGAAACCCAAAATAAATGATTCAGCAGATTTCTGCTCGTCCTATTCCACAACTTCAGCCCTTTTAGTCACACATGCCAGATACTCACTTAAACTCCTACTAAGCTTCTCCCATGCAGCAAGATCTTTTACATGCACCATTGATACGAGACACAACATGTCTTCAGTCGCTTTCATCTATATTTAAAGTACACTGGCGTTTATCAAAACACATTTTATGCTATGATGGTGATGATTTGAGCCATGAAAAATATACTATTAATGCTGTCATTTTCAATTCAGCATTAAAGAATGCACATTTGCCACTAATACCTTTTTGTTTGTTGAGTGATACACAGCAGCATAATAGAGTGATTTACTCTACAATAAATTTCATACTCCAATTTTATTTCATCATAAATGAGGATACCCATTCAGATTATAATATAAGTGAATGATTTAGCTGTTGGTGCTTCCTTCCTTTCCTTTTTCCTTTTAGTTCCAACAGGTCATATTCAGTATTTAATATTTTATAGAGGTTAATGCTATTTTTCTTGAACAATTCAGCAGCAAAAGTTGCAGAATAGGTAGGACTACACACAATTTGTGTTCCTTGTATCATAGTTATGGTTGCCGATCCAGACAGCTCCAGTCCATCGATACTTTGTTCATGTATCTGATTGTTGTTATCATGTATCTGAATCTCATAGACATAAACATGCACTTCCATATATGCAAATAATCTACATGGAAATATCAGCATTTTGGACAGAGGCTTTACTTGATAGAGTGAAGAAATTAGTTTAAGAATATTGACAAAGCATAAGAAACATACACCCTTTTCTTTTGAACTGATCTCTACTGTATAAGCTAATTCTATTTCTAGATTTTTTATTTCTAATAACTGCAACAGAGCAAGCAAAAAGAGAGGTAAGGAATTATAAAGAATGCTTAAGCACATCTTGAAAAACTGAAGTTTCACTGGTAAACTTGAATCAGAATAGAAAATATGAGAGAAATAAAAACATGGCAGTATCCCACAGTTTCCTTAATAAGTAATTTAAAACTAAACAAAGCACCATTTGGTTTAATGTTAACTATTTAAAAAAAACCTGCAAAGTCCCAGAAGACATAGATATCTACAGTACGTCAGAGAAGACGAGAAGAGAAACCAAGTTATAAAGCAGGGGTCTTCAAACTTGGCCCTTTTATGACTTGTGGACTTCAACTTCCAGAATTTCTCAGCCAGGCCCGCTGGCTGAGGAATTCTGGGAGTTGAAGTCCACAAGTCATAAAAGGGCCAAGTTTGAAGACCCCTATTATAAAGTATTGTATATCCCAGGAATAAGTGCTCATGGAAGCGTAAACCCTGCTTTTTGCTCTTTTTTCTATTGACTGGACAGATAAACTACTAAGCAGAAGGCAAGTATTTTAAGAATCAAGTCACTCCCATTAAAAGCTCACACCTCTGAATGTTTCTGAATTAATACAAATAGGTTTTCAGGAGGCCTCCACAGGAAGCAAGTACTGTAATAGTGATGCACATATGTAACAGAAGCTTATAAAATAGGTTTAACTTGATAGAGTGGTTCTGGTTTATTGGTTGTGCTAATTTCCAGTAAATATTGTTACTGGGGGAGGGGAGGCAGATATTATTTTCTAAAACATAGATTTCTTTTATATTTTGTCCGAGTCTGAAATTTAGAAATTAGAATACACTTTAATTTGCCTCTCTGATATGGCCTATTAGCGCCCCATGAAATCCCATACTTTGAGAACAAGTTCTTGTTACTTGACCAATTGAAAATGCATGCATGCCATTGTCCAACATTTAAACCACAAATGGAATAGTGTTTTATTTCAGCTTCTAGTTCTCGCAGGTGATAACATTTCCTAAAGTATTAAAATATTTAAATAATTTCAAAAATCTCTTTAAGGATATCCTTCCTAGCATATCTTATGAATCACTCTTAGTAATTTAAGTTTTAAAACTTCCTTGCTTCTCACCATAAAAATATTATAGAGATATTTCATACTACCAGTAAGGATTCAATGTTTTTCTTCCTTCTATAAATAAAAGCAATTTCATTCCAATAAGCTTGGGGTTTAACTGGCGTACACAATGAAATGTGTTGTATAAGAGAGATGACAGCAATAAAATCACTCTGCTATCAATACTTTTTTTCAAATTGCTGAAATTAAGCCAAGTTTCCTCTTTTTTTCTATTTGATTACATATTTTGAGGAAGTACTATTACCATTTCAGTGAGATTGTGGCTTAATAACCATAATTCAGCTATATTTAAAAGAAAATGTGTTTTAGAATAAGGGGAAGCAAATTACTTTGTTCCTTGAATTGATGTTTAATGAGTTACAGTACATTAATTCACCTTGGTTAACCTGAATGGTTTTTCCTTGGGGATTACTATTATCGTTATTTAACCCGTAAAGGATACTGAAACTCCATGATCTGAAATAGGTTCTGGAAGGATTTGGCACAATGCTAGAAGTGTAGATGAATTTAACTGAGTAATATCTGTCCAAGATGGAACTCTGGCAGTCAGAATTTCTTTGATTTTTCTGGTGGCAAATGAACTTAGTATGACAGAGAACTGAAACAGGGAGGCAAGTAGAGAGGGTTTTAGTGATAGCATCCTAATTGTGGAGAATTCTTCCTAAGGACTATATACCAGAGTCCCTATGGAAACAGAGTCTATGGAGATTCTCAGTCATTCAGGTCATAGTTATCCCAAAGGTGCTTTTTCATGAGGCAACTGGACTTTCTTGTTTTTATTTGAAGATGTTTCGCTTCTCATCCAAGAAGCTTCTTCAACTCTGTCCAGATGGTGGGGAATGGAAGGATTAATACTCCTGCAAATGAGTGTGGAACCTTTTTGGAACTGTTGAAAGGACTGTGTTGTAGACTGAAGATAGATGATGTTGTATCCCTTCCCCTCTGTTGAGAAAGGGCTGTTCAGTTTCGACATGGATGGCCTCTTTGACCCCTCTTTCAAACCAGCAGTCCTCTCTGTCCAAAGCCCACATCCATTTGCACTACTTAGTGATCCTGACAATACAGATAAACCTCCAGGTGGCCTCAATGACTCTCTAAAAGAATGCAAATGACCAGCTGTCTGCAAGTTATATCAATCCTTCCATTCCCCACCATCCACTCAGAGCTGAAGAAGCTTCTTGGATGAGAAGCGAAATGTCTTCAAAGAAAAAGTCTAGTTGCCTCATGAAAAAGCACCTTTGGGATATGGAAATAGAGATATCCAAATGTCAAAATGGCCATTGCAAATGCATAATCAAAGCCACAACCCTATATGATGCACAGTAAAAAGGGCTGAGGTTTCAATTACATGGTAATTTTGTTTATCCCCTCTCTCCAGAGCTGCCCAGCATTGTACAGAGAGTCTGTACAATGCCAGTAGCTGGTATCTGATGACAGAGAGAGAGAGAGACAGAAACAGAGAGATGAAATTTCACAAAGTTAATCAAATCTCGTAAGATCCATCACTGTGATTTCATATGAAGTTGGATATTTCTAATTTAAAAATATAAAATCATTTGATTTTGCATTTGATACAAAATGCATTTGATTTTGCATTTGATACAGACACATAGACATAAAACTTCACAAAGAAACTTTCTAAAAAGTTGCTGTTTCTTTGTAATTGCCTTTTTGAAACCAAGTAATAATGAATTTATTTTCCTGAATTTTATTTCTCTATTTTTTTTCTTGTTATTCCTGCTGGTACAATCATAGCCTTTAATTACTGTTTTTGTGTCAGCTTTTGTGTACAGTAAAATAAGAATTGTAAAATTTCTGGAATTAAAAGAAGTTTTTGTATTGAACCCATCCTAAGTTTTGGGATGGATTAGGTTTTTTTTATCCTGTCAGTTTGCTATCTAATAAATAGATAAATAGATAGATTTGCAAGTGGCCCGTGCACTAAGAATCTTCCCTTGATACGCTCTCTAAATTTCAAAATGCCGATGGCCCCAAACTTCAAGAGATCAAAGAGAGCTAGTGTCTCATCAAACATTATTATTATTATTATTATTATTATTATTATTATTATTATTATTATTATTATTATTATTATTATTATTATTATTATTATTATTATTATTATTATTCTGGTACAGCAGCAAGGAATTACAGCTACCAGATGAAATGATTATAAACATATATAATTTAATAATGATCCTAGCATTTTAAAAAGTATTTTGGAAATTGCTCCCAACAACATGATAAATCATGGATATTAAACTGTAATAACCAGCAGTGACTATTTAGTCACTGACAAGAAAGAAGCTAACAAAATATCCAGGCACTTCAGATAGAAATATATCAGTTTGTACTAATCTGCAGTATGGATCAAAATTATTAAACATTGGAAATACGTTAATACAACTATTAAAACTAAAATGAGTTACTTTCTGTACTTTCATTTTTACTCCTTGCTTTTTGAATGAGTTGGGGGTTTTTTTAAAAAATGACTTTATTGCACAATATTTATGTATTTTGTCTGGTTTATAAAGTTAAATTATGTATTTATCATATATTGCTTATCTCAAGATCCTGGATGATTTACAGTAAAAGTACAATAAAAACATAAAAGATAATGTCAGCTTATAATAATCTTCCATATAATCATGATCTAAAGACAACCCCCTCTCATAACATAAACAACAGCCCAATGCCGCCATTCACATTCAAAAGGCCCACCTAAACAATTTTATTTCATTGGACTTGCAAAATAGGGTCTAGGCAAGAGGTAGGCAACCTTGGCTCTTTTATGACTCGTGGACTTCAACTCCCAGAATTCCTGAGCCACCTGGCTCAGGAATTCTGGGAGTTGAAGTCCACGAGTCATAAAAGAGCCAAGGTTGCCTACCCCTGGTCTAGGCCAACCGCAAAGCAGAACCTGGTTCCAGATCCCAGTCTCAGTCTATTTTTCTTTTTTGTAGCANGGAGGGAGGGAGGGAGGGAGGGAGGGAGCGAGGGAGGGAAGAAGGAAGGAAGGAAGGAAGGAAGGAAGGAAGGAAGGAAGGAAGGAAGGAAGGAAGGAAGGAAGGAAGGAGATACACATTGGAAGGATAGATGTAATTCTGTACATCCTTCCCTTTACCTAGAAAGAGTGTCAACCTGTAGAGGAACGTCTGGCCTACCCCCAGGAACTTTCCCTGTGCTTTTAGAGCCCTGTAAAAACAAGTTTGTAAAATCCTACCTTGGGCATCCTTGAAGGAAAGAGGCATTCCTTTGCCTCCTACATGTAAAGGTTGATGAGAATGGCAAGGGAAGTAGTCATTTCTTCCTCATAAGCAGAGCTTGCTTACAACCAGAACATTAGACTAAGTCTAGAACAAGGATCAACAAGCAACCCATAGTCTTTAAGTTAGATGCACATTTCAACCTCAGAAAGGTTTCCCACACCTGGTGAAATAGAAAATAAGATAGAGGGGGGAAAATATTCCCTGCTTCCTTATTGCTGTATATATATTTTTTCCTGTATTCCCTCTTTGCAAATGTTTTCTCCCTTTGTCCCTTTTCTTCCCCTACACATTATCATTCAATGAGATTTTGCGGGAATTTAGCAGGCATCTAAGCTCTAGGAGCTTAGCAATTCTACTAAGCTGGAATTCAGGAGTCAGCAGAAACTATTCTGAGCAAAAGGTTAACAACTTTCATTCAAAGAAGCCCAAAATAAATGATTCAGCAGATTTCTGCTCGTCCTGTTCCACAACTTCAGCCCTTTTAGTCACACATGCCAGATACTCACTTAAACTCCTACTAAGCTTCTCCCATGCAGCAAGATCTTTTACATGCACCATTGATACGAGACACAACATGTCTTCAGTTGCTTTCATCTATATTTAAAGTACACTGGCGTTTATCAAAACACATTTTATGCTATGATGGTGATGATTTGAGCCATGAAAAATATACTATTAATGCTGTCATTTTCAATTCAGCATCAAAGAATGCACATTTGCCACTAATACTTTTTTGTTTGTTGAGTGATACACAGCAGCATAATAGAGTGATTTACTCTACAATAAATTTCATACTCCAATTTTATTTCATCATAAATGAGGATACCCATTCAGATTATAACATAAATGAATGATTTAGCTGTTGGTGCTTCCTTCCTTTCCTTTTTCCTTTTAGTTCCAACAGGTCATATTCAGTATTTAATATTTTATAGAGGTTAATGCTATTTTTCTTGAACAATTCAGCAGCAAAAGTTGCAGAATAGGTAGGACTACACACAATTTGTGTTCCTTGTATCATAGTTATGGTTGCCGATCCAGACAGCTCCAGCCCATCGATACTTTGTTCATGTATCTGATTGTTGTTACCATGTATCTGAATCTCATAGACATAAACATGCACTTCCATATATGCAAATAATCTACATGGAAATATCAGCATCTTGGACAGAGGCTTTACTTGATAGAGTGAAGAAATTAGTTTAAGAATATTGACAAAGCATAAGAAACATACGCCCTTTTCTTTTGAACTGTTCTCTACTGTATAAGCTAATTCTATTTCTAGATTTTTGATTTCTAATAACTGCAACAGAGCAAGCAAAAAGAGAGGTAAGGAATTATAAAGAATGCTTAGGCACATCTTGAAAAACTGAAGTTTCACTGGTAAACCTGAATCAGAATAGAAAATATGAGAGAAATAAAAACATGGCAGTATCCCATGGTTTCCTTAATAAGTAATTTAAAACTAAACAAAGCACCATTTGGTTTAATGCTAACTATTTAAAAAAAACCTGCAAAGTCCCAGAAGACATAGATATCTACAGTACATCAGAGAAGACGAGAAGAGAAACCAAGTTATAAAGCAGGGGTCTTCAAACTTGGCCCTTTTATGACTTGTGGACTTCAACTTCCAGAATTTCTCAGCCAGGCCCGCTGGCTGAGGAATTCTGGGAGTTGAAGTCCACAAGTCATAAAAGAGCCAAGTTTGAAGACCCCTATTATAAAGTATTGTATATCCCAGGAATAAGAGCTCATGGAAGCGTAAACCCTGCTTTTTGCTCTTTTTTCTATTGACTGGACAGATAAACTACTAAGCAGAAGGCAAGTATTTTAAGAATCAAGTCACTCCCATTAAAAGCTCACACCTCTGAATGTTTCTGAATTAATACAAATAGGTTTTCAGGAGGCCTCCACAGGAAGCAAGTACTGTAATATGGCTGGCTCGTGACGTTGTTGTGCAAATGATGCAATTTAGATACTTGCATTATTTTCCACCACATAGTGATGCACATATGTAACAGAAGCTTATAAAATAGGTTTAACTTGATAGAGTGGTTCTGGTTTATTGGTTGTGCTAATTTCCAGTAAATATTGTTATTGGGGGAGAGGAGGCAGATATTATTTTTTAAAACATAAGATTTCTTTTATATTTTGTCCGAGTCTGAAATTTAGAAATTAGAATACACTTTAATTTGCCTCTCTGATATGGCCTATTAGCGCCCCATGAAATCCCATACTTTGAGAACAAGTTCTTGTTACTTGACCAATTGAAAATGCATGCATGCCATTGTCCAACATTTAAACCACAAATGGAATAGTGTTTTATTTCAGCTTCTAGTTCTCGCAGATGATAACATTTCCTAAAGTATTAAAATATTTAAATAATTTCAAAAATCTCTTTAAGGATATCCTTCCTAGCATATCTGATGAATCACCCTTAGTAATTTAAGTTTTAAAACTTCCTTGCTTCTCACCATAAAAATATTATAGAGACATTTCATACTACCAGTAAGGATTCAATGTTTTTCTTCCTTCTATAAATAAAAGCAATTTCATTCCAATAAGCTTGGGGTTTAACTGGCGTACACAATGAAGTGTGTTGTATAAGAGAGATGACAGCAATAAAATCACTCTGCTATCAATACTTTTTTTCAAATTGCTGAAATTAAGCCAAGTTTCCTCTTTTTTTCTATTTGATTACATATTTTGAGGAAGTACTATTACCATTTCAGTGAGATTGTGGCTTAATAACCATAATTCAGCTATATTTAAAAGAAAATGTGTTTTAGAATAAGGGGAAGCAAATTACTTTGTTCCTTGAATTGATGTTTAATGAGTTACAGTACCTTGGTTAACCTGAATGGTTTTTCCTTGGGGATTACTATTATCATTATTTAACCCGTAAAGGATACTGAAACTCCATGATCTGAAATAGGTTCTGGAAGGATTTGGCACGATGCTAGAAGTGTAGATGAATTTAACTGAGTAATATCTGTCCAAGATGGAACTCTGGCAGTCAGAATTTCTTTGATTTTTCTGATGGCAAATGAACTTAGCATGACAGAGAACTGAAACAGGGAGGCAAGTAGAGAGGGTTTTAGTGATAGCATCCTAATTGTGGAGAATTCTTCCTAAGGACTGTACACCAGAGTCCCTATGGAAACAGAGTCTATGGAGATTCTCAGTCATTCAGGTCATAGTTATCCCAAAGGTGCTTTTTCATGAGGCAACTGGACTTTCTTGTTTTTCTTTGAAGATGTTTCGCTTCTCATCCAAGAAGCTTCTTCAACTCTGTCTAGATGGTGGGGAATGGAAGGATTAATACTCCTGCAAATGAGCGTGGAGCCTTTTTGGAACTGTTGAAAGGACTGTGTTGTAGACTGAAGATAGATGATGTTGTATCCCTTCCCCTCTGTTGAGAAAGGGCTGTTCAGTTTTGACATCGATGGCCTCTTTGACCCCTCTTTCAAACCAGCAGTCCTCTCTGTCCAAAGCCACATCCATTTGCACTACTTAGTGATCCTGACAATACAGATAAACCTCCAGGTGGCCTCAATGACTCTCTAAAAGAATGCAAATGACCAGCTGTCTGCAAGTTATATCAATCCTTCCATTCCCCACCATCCACTCAGAGCTGAAGAAGCTTCTTGGATGAGAAGCGAAATGTCTTCAAAGAAAAAGTCCAGTTGCCTCGTGAAAAAGAACCTTTGGGATATGGAAATAGATATATCCAAATGTCAAAATGGCCATTGCAAATGCATAATCAAAGCCACAACCCTATATGATGCACAGTAAAAAGGGCTGAGGTTTCAATTACATGGTAATTTTGTTTATCCCCTCTCTCCAGAGCTGCCCAGCATTGTACAGAGAGTCTGTACAATGCCAGTAGCTGGTATCTGATGACAGAGAGAGAGAGAGACAGAAACAGAGAGATGAAATTTCACCAAGTTAATCAAATCTCGTAAGATCCATCACTGTGATTTCATATGAAGTTGGATATTTCTAATTTAAAAATATAAAATCATTTGATTTTGCATTTGATACAAAATGCATTTGATTTTGCATTTGATACAGACACATAAACATAAAACTTCACAAAGAAACTTTCTAAAAAGTTGCTGTTTCTTTGTAATTGCCTTTTTGAAACCAAGTAATAATGAATTTATTCTCCTGAATTTTATTTCTCTATTTTTTTCTTGTTATTCCTGCTGGTAAAATCATAGCCTTTAATTACTGTTTTTGTGTCAGCTTTTGTGTACAGTAAAATAAGAATTGTAAAATTTCTGGAATTAAAAGAAGTTTTTGTATGGAACCCATCCTAAGTTTTGGGATGGATTAGGGTTTTTTTATCCTGTCAGTTTGCTATCTAATAAATAGAGAAATAGATAGATTTGCAAGTGGCCCGTGCACTAAGAATCTTCCCTTGATACGCTCTCTAAATTTCAAAATGCCGATGGCCCCAAACTTCAAGAGATCAAAGAGAGCTAGTGTCTCAGCAAACATTATTATTATTATTATTATTATTATTATTATTATTATTATTATTATTATTATTATTATTATTATTATTATTATTATTATTATTATGGTACAGCAGCAAGGAATTACAGCTACCAGATGAAATGATTATAAACATATATAATTTAATAATGATCCTAGCATTTTAAAAAGTATTTTGGAAATTGCTCCCAACAACATGATAAATCATGGATATTAAACTGTAATAACCAGCAGTGACTATTTAGTCACTGACAAGAAAGAAGCTAACAAAATATCCAGGCACTTCAGATAGAAATATATCAGTTTGTACTAATCTGCAGTATGGATCAAAATTATTAAACATTGGAAATACGTTAATACAACTATTAAAACTAAAATGAGTTACTTTCTGTACTTTCATTTTTACTCCTTGCTTTTTGAATGAGTTGGGTTTTTTTTTTAAAAAATGACTTTATTGCACAATATTTATGTATTTTGTCTAGTTTGTAAAGTTAAATTATGTATTTATCATATATTGCTTATCTCAAGATCCTGGATGATTTACAGTAAAAGTACAATAAAAACATAAAAGATAATGTCAGCTTATAATAATCTTCCATATAATCATGATCTAAAGATAACCCCCTCTCATAACATAAACAACAGCCCAATGTCGCCATTCACATTCAAAAGGCCCACCTAAACAATTTTATTTCATTGGACTTGCAAAATAGGGTCTAGGCCAGAGGTAGGCAACCTTGGCTCTTTTATGACTCGTGGACTTCAACTCCCAGAATTCCTGAGCCACCTGGCTCAGGAATTCTGGGAGTTGAAGTCCACGAGTCATAAAAGAGCCAAGGTTGCCTACCCCTGGTCTAGGCCAACCGCAAAGCAGAACCTGGTTCCAGATCCCAGTCTCAGTCTATTTTTCTTTTTTGTAGCAAAGCTACAATAGATGCCATAAATTGTGTTTTAAAGGAATTTCATATATACAAACATATACAAATGCTATATATTTATAGGATCATAGCAAGAATCTCAGTCCCAAGATAAGGATCTGATCAGCTGGCTGCTAATACTTGAGAAATTCAAATCAAATGAATAGTACCCTTTTGACATATTAACTTCTTACTCCTGACAACTTGAGGCTAATAATATTGCTTTCTAGGGGTCAAATGATATTTGGCAATTTGTTCTCTTCTTTGGTTTTTGAAGCTGAAAGCTTTGGAGTCTCAGTATAAAAAAATCTGAAGAGGTTGCCATTGGCAACAGCATTTTCCCAGTCAGTACCAACGGTGATGAAAAGGTACATGACTGTGATACTAACAATACTTATCACAAAAGATAATGTCAGAGGTTTCAAACCTCACAACATGCTTAAGAACTATGTTATTCATAATTATCAGTATAGTCTATCTGATATATTTATTCACACAGATTTCCATTTTGACAAAAGCCATATCCTATATCAATATTTTTCCAAGGCTTGTTAGAGCATTATGTTTAACTACCCTGCCCATAGGCCTCTGCAGGGGTGGCAAGTAATGACATCACAAAACGAACATACACCTGTATCCAATATTCAAAAGTAAGCATGAAAGCTCAGTGGTAAATCCAACCCGGTTCTGTGTGTTTTCATCCACATTGGTTGTATTTGATTCCCATGATCTTATCACAGCCAGTATCCCTCAATAACTTGGAATTAGACATTTGGCCTCAAATTGCAGATTCTTCCATATTTTGCTTTTACTTGAAAGTTTAGCTTTAGTTTTCAGGAATTTCTTTCTTCACTTGCTGTTACTGGCATTTCCCATCTAGTCCCATTATTTGCTCAGTGCCTACAAGCAGTTGTCATTAGTAATCTTCCCAAGATAAAAGAGGAAAAGTTAAAATAATTAAGGAGTTTAAATTTAGAGCTACTCGCCAATTGCTGTCTTGGCTCCTCAAAGTACATGTAAAGTACTAAACCACAGTTCATTTTAACCACTTTTATGGACATCATCATGGCTGAATTCATTGAATGCTAAGTCATAAGCTGTTTAATCAAAAATTAAATAAATTATATGACAATTTAATATGATGTGTCAAAATGGTTTCTTTGACTGTAGAATATATAAGATCAAACTTGCTGTTGACCTTCCTCAGCTGTACAAAACTTGAATGCATATGATAAAAACCATCCTGTATGATGAATATACATTTCCTTATTTTTCAGGAGTCATATTAGCAAATTAACGTATTTCCTAAAGGAGTGATATCATACAAATGATAACATGAGTGCATACTAGGACAATGCAGTGCTTCTAATTTGAAGGCAATGCCTGAGACCAAGCAGGCGTGTTCATAAAGTCCTTGCCTGCAGCTCCTTAAAGCAGCTGCATTTTTTTCCAAGAAACTCATAGTTGCCTTCCATAGATGTTATCCAGCCCCAGGAAAAGAGCCATTTGGATGCAAATGGAGGCAATATAAGTTTCAAAGTACCTTTTTTGCTTTCCAGTATGAAGCAATGCACAATCTAAATATCCTAATTTGTCTCATAAAGTTGCAAAATTAGATAACTAGTCTTTGTAGACTAGTCATGAAGAAACTTGCTATAGCCAAGAAGGCTGGGTCCTCTTAGGATGCCCTATTTATGGCTCCCCAGAATGGATGAATGAAGAAAAAAAGCAAAGTTTTGTTCAAGTTGTTTATAAATGGTAGGCCAAGTCAATAGGGCCATTGTATAGATTAATTAGTGCTACCTAACTGGACTGCAAAAATCTGGACTACCACTTGACAGCAACAAGAAGGTAAGGAAAACCCAGATTTCTTATCGCCATTTAGCAATTGCCGTGATTTTAGCCTCCGGGTCTAGTAGCCCTAATTTTTTTCCAAATCCAAAAAAGCCATAGCGGAATTTCTACAAGAAAATCTATTAATGGTTCAGCTCATCAGATAAAATCTCTTTCACTGTGGAAGTCCATAATCCTCTGAAGGAGACATGGCTCCCATGGGTATGATAAGCCCATTGAATTTTGATCCTTTCTGTACATTTAGTTTGTGGTCACTTGCAGAATTCTATGTTTGTTCCAAATGTCAAGCAACGTACAAAGTTCTTTGTATGAAGTTAAAGGGTGGTAAGGGGAGGGCTGCATTTCTATTACTTTTTAACCTTTCAATTTTGGTCTTTTTTAAAGCCTTTCTTTACACTAAACCTTTGCTGATTTTCTAGAAGCTGAGTTGATATAAAAGACACTGTAGGATCCCTGCAGTATTGTTCTGATCTTAAAGGGGGAAAAAACCCTTCATATTATTGGTTTCAGAAATCAACTGTAATGTTTATATTTATTCATATACAATTACATCAAGGGAACAAGCTGGGTTGATGATCAGGTAAAATTCTGAGCTTTTTCTTATCCTCTCATTTTCCTCTGCAAATATTCGTTCATTAATTAAATTTGTATAGCTGCCCATCTCACGAGAAGTGACTCAGGGTAGCATGCAATAATTGAATACATATAACAGAATATCAGTTAAGGAGAATATTTGTAGCTTGGGGTTGAAATGAGGTGTTCTCTGAGCACTCTGCTAGCACTTAGGATATTACCTAGTTTGGGTAATGAAACATTTGCAAGAAAACAACCAAGCTCAGAGAACACCAAGGACTTCTCATATAACAGAATAAAATAATTGGAAGTAACCTTGGAGGTCTTCTAGTCCAACCCCCTGCTCAAGCAGACCCTATACCATTCACAGACAAGTGGTTGTTCAACCTCTTCTTAAAAACCTCCAGTGATGGAGCACCCACAACTTCTGAACCCTAACCCTGTTCACTGATTAATTGTTCAAGAAATCAGGATTTTTTTTCCCTTATTTCTAGACTGTTCCTCTCCTTGATTAATTTCTATCCATTTCTTCCAGTCCTGCCTTCGGATGCTTTGGAAAATAGGTTGACCCTCTCTTCTTTGTGGCAGCCCCTGAGATATTGGAACACTACCTATCATGTCACCGCCTAGTCCCTTTTTTTTTGCATTAAACTAATAAACATACCCAATTCCTGCAACGATTCAACATATATGAAAACAAGCATTTAAAAATATAAAAATTCAACATTAAAAAATTAATTAAGTATAAAATGTATACCAACCCCAGGCAGAGAGAGAATGAGTATATCCATCCTTCCTATTTTTCCAAACTATTTTTTTCTATCTGGTCTTCTAATTGGAAGCTTCAGAAAGCATCCACAAATGCTGAATGGGGTGCTCAGAAGAATCTAAAATATATACACATCAGTATCATTCCCAGACCTCCTGTAATGGTCTGTTCAGAATCTTTGAGAAACAGTCAGGAAATGTTTCACAAAACATCAATCACTTGCAACTCTTTCAGATCTCTTTGAAAAGAATAGCTACCTGACTGGTTCACAGTGAAGCTGCTAACATGAAGACTGAAAAAGCCTCCACTCTAATGAACTGCAGGATGAATTAGGCCTTAAAGTAAAAGTAATCCAGTTTCTGAAATTTCTGTAACAGTATCTGTCAATCTTTTCATAAATCTTGTTAAAGAATCAGTGTAAATCTTGCTTGGAGTTGAATCAGCTACCAAGATCCTGACACCTCCTAATCTATAGTTCTAGGATCTATATTAGAAGAAAATTTAAAATTAGTATGCTACATTTGTAGTAGTTGAAATTAAATTAACCCTTTCTTTCCAGAGCAACAAATAAATTAGGAAGGGCACATAAAGAAAAAAAATCACAATGAATGTACAGGGTCACCTCATCTTGGTTTCTCAGACTGATACCATCCTTAGATTCAGATCAGAGAATCATTTCAACTCACTTTTCAAAACTCTAAATGTCTAGAGCAGACATGTCAAACTCACGACATCACGTGACGTTGCGCAATGTATCGGAACAGTTTTGCCATTGCCGGCAATGGAATGGGCGCGGCTTCCACATGACCCATCCGGCCTGTGGGCCAGCAGTTTGACACCCCTGGTCTAGAACATGAAATGGAGCTTCCTTGGGCAGAATTAAATTAATTGTACAAGGGTGATTTACATTTCTAGGGGCTGTGAACATGAGAGGAATATATGGCACAAACCATATTTTTTCCCTTTTTGGCTTAGTGCAACTTCCAATTAGCTTAAAGATTACATCAGGCTTTATGTGGCATTTTGAGTGCTATACATCAGAAAAGGGAGGCCAGGGACCATTTTTGGTTAGGGTTCAGGTTAAATTATTCCAAATGCTGTGAAATAGAAAAGGGCCCAGGTTGTAGCTGTATCCATTTGGAGGATGGGGGATTCTGGGACATGAAATGATGCTATTGGGCAACCTAAGACTTTCAGGTTGCACTTTTTGCACCTCTAATTAGTGTATCAGCTGAACCCAACAATTTGGACTGCTGTTCATCAATGTATTAAGAAAACTATTAGTTAGTACAAGTGAAACTACTCAGTGAGAGAGTTATTGAACCATCTAGGCCAGTGATGGTGAACCTTTTAGAGACCGATTGCCCCAAAATCACCCCACCCCTGGCCCACCCCATTCTACCCCCTGCTCCGCCCTCTCTGTCCCTGCCCCCACCCACCCCCATCCACCCCCTGCTCCGTCACCACCCCACCCGCCCGCAGGGCCACCCACTGCCTCCACAGCCCGCCACAGTAGATTGCCCAGGTGGTCCTGCAGCACCATAGGGGCCACACCCTCTACCTGCACCCCATAGCATCATATGTGCACAATGGGACATGAGGGCGGTGTCTTGTCCCTGCTGCCTGGCTGCCATGTCCTTCGCTGTGCTTTTCCACACGGGCCGCTCCCAGAGATGACTCTCCTCTGGGGAGGCTGCTGGTGAGGAGGGGGCCAGGGGGGGATGTGGGGCAGGGGCTGAGTGCCGCCTCTGGCACACGTGCCATAGGTTCGCCACCACTGATTTGGCCAACTCAATACTAGAATGACTCTCCACTTTTATTTATTTATTTATTTATTTATTTATTTATTTATTTATTTATTCATTCATTCATTCATTCATTTTCATTCATTCATTTTCATTCATTCTTTCATTCATTCATTCATTTATAAAATTTATTGGCCCCGCATCTTACCATAGGGTAATTCTAGGCAACTTACGGTTACAGTTCATCTATATTAAAACATAAAAACTTAAAATCAGGCATTAAAACCAAGACACATGGAAAGGGTGGGATGACGGAGGTGGGATCTGTTATTACTCAATAAACCACCTCCATTGTGCTGATCCCCCACTGGGGTCCTAAGCTGATTGGCACAGCCATGTCTTTAGGCCCTTATGAAAAGATAGGAGGCTTGGGGCCAATCTCACATCAGGGGACAATATGTTCCAGCAGGCAGGAGCAACAGCAGAGAAGGCCCTCCTCTTGGACTTCACCAGCTGGAATAATTGGGCTGAGGGGACCCTCATCCTTCCTCCTCTGCCGGCACGAGTGGTACGGGCCAATCCCAGTGTGGGTGAGACGGTCCCTCCAGTAACCTGGTTTCACTTAATTCATTTCATGTGACAAGGAGGTATTGTCCTTTACTGGGATATCTAATGTGCATGCAAATGGATGTCCAGAGAAATAATTTATGTATGTTTTGTCCATGTTTGTTAAAACATTGAGTTGCAGACCCATAAGGCATCAACCAATATGTAAAACTTTACCTACTTTGTAAAGTCATCCCAGCCTGAGCTGTCCACCAACGCCAGGAGGAGGTTAGGATATTGAGAGAAACTGAACTGTGGTTTTTGTCTAAGAGCATTTGCTCTTCAGAGGAAATAATGTCCCTGTGAGAAGTAGCTTCTCTCCTCTGTTCCTGAAGGCAGCAGCTGTGCCTCGTCCAAATTGAATAGATAGCAACTATGGTAAACAACATTGAAAAGCAAAAGGCAGGGGCATTTGTCTTTGTGACTGGAAAATGTACTTTGCTCTTGCAAATAAATCCCATCATTTCCACATGAGCAGGCAGCTAAATGGCTCTTTGGAGCCAAACATCTAAATGTACATGTTTTTCTCTTACTTGCTAGAGAACATGGAGGGTCGTACCACAGCCCAAATGCCATATGTATCACAGATACCAAGACACTTCTACACTCCTAGACATATTCCTATAAAACATTTTTGCAAATGGGGATCCTTGGCCAATCACCACTGTATAAATGAGCTCGAGGCACACGCTTAAGCACGCAACATTTTCAAAACAATGAGTTTATAAAGGATACTAGTGCAAAGGAAGCAGCTCACTTCAAAGCATTAGAGCAAATCTGACTTTCAAAACACATATGCAGCTATTTAAATGACTGTGTCTCTCTAGATCTCTTGCTTTTTTGGTGGTCCTAGTTAAAATATCATCTGTGCACATGAATGAAGGATAGTTTTTGAGTCAGCTATGCCAGCCTTCCAAAGACCTTTCTTCTTCAATGCTTCATGAGGAGGAACCGCACACATACTAGCATGTTTTGAATGTTCTGCAAAACTTGGTGTCTATATTAGTAAGTATATACAGTCCATTTACACATGGACTGGCACATACTAGGTGAATGGGGCAGAGGCGTTAAGTGCTTTAGTAGGAAAACAACTGGGTAAACTCATGTGAGTACCACTCAAGTCCTCTTCCTATCTAAAGAAATTTAACCAAACCTCCTTCAACTGCTGCTATGAAAATTTCCAAATATTTCAGGTTACTAAGCTGGATGTTTTCAAACATTCATTTAACATCCATTTGCACACCCCTTCAAATATCTAAACATATTTGCAATTTTACCACACAACCACACTGATTCTACCACACTAACAATAACAAGAAGTAAGTCTATGGATATTACTAGCATTCTGGTGGCACAGTGCAGTATTGCAGGCTAATTCTGCAGTTCAGCAGTTCAATTCTCACCAGTTCAAGATTGACTCAGCCTTCCATTCTTCCAAGGTCAGTAAAATGAGGACCCAGATTGTTGGGGGCAGTATGCTGACTCTGTAAACTGCTTAGAGAGGACTGTAAAGCACTGTGAAGTGGTATATAAGTCTAAGTGCTATTGCTATTGCTATTCTCCACCTAACTTCTTCAGGCTCCCATTATCATCTTTGGCTGGTTTGCAAAATTGGCTGTGACATCTCATAGGTTTTCAGGGTCAGTTGTGAAATAACATCACTCTATTGTGATAGTAGCTTTTATCTTGTCTTTTTATTTTTTTAATTCTGATTTCTCACTGAACCTTTGACAAAATAAGAAAAATCATTCTATACAGAAAAGTCATATTAAAACTATTAAAGGTATCAATAGGTGACACCATTAAATACTAATTGGAACTGAATTTAAACTCTGCCAAATACACATTTCTTTTGTATGCCAGTCTACCAACCTGCCTATGCCAACATTCATATGGGAGGAGGAGGGAAA